>NW_007257423.1:89586-192767 GCF_000164805.1 Carlito syrichta | reverse complement strand
ATTACAGGCTGAGCCACCGAGCCCGGTTGTTTCCATTTTCTTGATGTGTATTCATAAAGAAATGAATTCCCCTGTCACTACTCATTTCATGGCATCTCAGAGGTTTTGGTAAGATGTGTCTTTGTTTTCATTTGTTTCCAGAAATCTTTTGGTTTTTGCTATGATTTCCTTGTTGATCCAAGAGTTGTTCAGCACCATGCTGTTTAGTGTCCATGTCTTTGTAGAATCTTGGAGTAGCTTACTTGGTGTTGATATTTATTTTTATTCTACTGTGGTCTGAGAAGGTGCATGGCAGTCTTTTGATCTTGTGGAATTTGTTTATGCTTGATTTATGGCTGAGGATGTGGTAAATCTTGGAGTATCATTCATGTGGTGATGAGTAGATGTATATTCTGTTGTTGTTGGGTGGGTGGAGTGTTCTGCAGGTATCTACTAAATTCATTTGGTCAAGCTTCAAGTTGAGTTTCTGGATCTCCTTGCTGATTTTTTACCTCAATGATCTATCTAGAGTTGTTAGTGGAGTATTTAAGTCTCCAGCTATGACAGTGTTAGAGTCAATATCTTTTCTTAGTTTACCTAGAAGCTGCTTTATAAAGGTTGGTGCTCTTATGTTGGGTACATATTTGCTTAGGATGGATATTTCTTGTTGATGGATTGAATCTTTTATCATTATGTAGTAAACTTCTGTATCTTTTTAAGTTTTTTGGATAGCTTTAAGGATATTTTGTCTGATATTAAGATTGCAACTCCTGCTTTCTTTTGTGTTCTGTTCACCTGAAAATTTGTTTTCCATCCTCTTACTTTTAGTATGTGAGTGTCCATTTTGGTGAAATGAGTCTCCTGGAGCCATCATAGTGTTGTCATTTTTTTTTTTTAACCCAGTTTGCCATTCTATGTCTTTTCAGAGGTGCATTTAGTCCATTCACATTTAGGCTAATTATTGAGATGTGAGAGTTTATCCCTGTCATGCAGTTGTATAGATCTTATAAGATTTGTTGTTATTGTTGTTTTATTTGTTTATTGATTTTCTTTTGATTTCTGGGTTGTTATATGTGTGTGTTTTCAATCTTTTTCCTGAATTCTTGGGAAGAGTGTGATAGTTATCTTTTTTTGTTCTTCTGCATTTAAAACTTTCTTAAGCTTTTCTTGTGGATCTGGTCTGCAGGTGGCATAGACTCTGAGAAACTGAATGTCTGGGAAGAATTTTAATTTAATGCTGATAAAACTTAATTTAGCTGGGTAGGAAATTTTTGGTTGGTTTTGTTTATCTTTGAGAACTTTGAAGATTGGACTGCAGTCTCATCTAGCCTGTAATGTTTTTGTAGATAAATCTGTTACTATTCTAATTGGTCTTCCTCGGTAAGCAAGCTGACCTTTCTCTCTTGCTGTCCTTAGGATTTTTTCTTTTATACCTACTTTTTGTAAGTGAATTACTATGTGTCTAGTATTTAGTTTTCTCATTTGAAGTCTTGCAAGCTTTCTCTATATTTCTTGTGTTTGAATGGTCATGTCTCTTATGAGACGAAGGAAGTTTTCTTAGATAATTTCAAGAAATATTTGTTTTAGGGTAGTCTCTGTTTTTCTGTCTGTCTCAGGAGTTCCAATTCATCATAGGTTCAGCCTCTTGATATAATCACACATCTCTTGGAGGCTTAGTTCTTTTTTATGTTTTTAACAGTTTGGATTAGTTCCATATTTTGGTCCTCAAGCTCTGAGATTCTTTTTTCTGTTAGGTTAATTATGCTTTTCATGCTTGTCAGATTGTTATTTATTTTGTTTACTGTATTTTTTTTTTTTTTTTTTTGAGTTGGTGTCTTCACTCAGACTGGAGTGCAGTGGCATGCTCCTGGCCACTGCAGCCTCCACCTGCTGGGCTCCCGTGATCCTTCTGCCTCAGTCTTCCAAGGAACTGGAACTACAGGCATGCGCTACCACACCCGGCTAATTTTTGATTTATTGTAGAGACAAGATCTCGCCAAGTTGCCCAGGTGAGTCTTGAACCGCAGGCTCAGGCATTTCACTTGCCTCTGCCTCCCAAAGCACTGGGATTACAGGCTGAGACACTGAGCCCGGCCTGTTTACTGTATTCTTTACTGCTGTCATCTCAGTTAATAACATCTTCATCCTTCCCTCTTGTTTCTCCTCATTTCTTTCTTTTTTCTTTTTTTTTTTTTTGAGTTGGAGTCTCACTCGGTCGCCCAGACTGGAGTGCAGTGGCCGCTCCCGGCCACCGCAGCCTTGACCTGCTGGGCTCCAGCGATCCTTCCGCCTCAGCCTTCCGAGTAGCCGGAATTACAGGTGCGCACTACCACACCCGGCTAATCTTTTGATTTTATTGTAGAGGTGCGGTCTCGCTGCCCAGGCGGGTCTCGAACCCGCAGGCTCAGGCAATCCACTCACCTCAGCCTCCCAAAGGCGCGGGATGACAGGCTGAGCCACCGAGCCCGGCTTGTTTCTCCTCATTTCTATTCATTCTCTCTATGAATAGCTTGTTCTCTGGGTTTGTGGTTTGAGATCAGTCGTTCAGGGGGCTTTTCATTGTTTCAGTTCTGAAGTCTGTATTCTCAAGGGCTGTCTTCCCAGGGGTCTGTATGGGACCTGTATTCTTCCTTTGGTTCTACATTTGTGAGGTTTTCTTCCCTTTGCCCCCCTTTCTTTAGTTGAGGGGATAGCGTTCACTTCTGTTTGCGCAGTCCTCTATTCTTCCTTATGTAGATCCTCTGGATTTGTTCAGTTTTGAAGCCAGAGTAGGGCTGGGGTCTGACCTTTTTGCAGTTTTGAGATTGGTTGGAGGTGTGGTGGAGGAAGTCGTGGCTCAGAAGCTACCTGCAGATCACAGTACCTGCTGACAGGTGTGTGTGCCCCTGGAGCCCACTTCCCTCCACCTTACAATCTGTCCATGCAGTGAGGGTGTATGCATGCCCTCGGAAAGCAAAATGAGATCAGAAAAAGGGAAATAATGGAAAAAGGCAAAAGGGAGACAAAAGGAAGATGAAGAGAGAGCAGGAGAAGGAAATCAGATAGGCACACCCACTAGCAAATAAAGAAGCAAACAAAAACAGAAAACAGAAAGCTCAACAAGACAAAAATACTCCACAGAAACATACAAGCAAACAAACATACCACCAAAAAATCCCGAGAATTCACTCACTCTCAAAAATACCCACATGCAAACAGAAAAACTAAAAAAAACACCAAAACAAAACAAAACAAACCCACAAACCAACCCAAACCCAAAACAAAGTACTAAAACATAAACTAAAACAGAGGGGGAGAAAAGAGCTCCCCCTGTGGCTGTTTTTGGAACTTCAGATTCCTTTCCCATTTCCACCGCCGCTTCTGGCCACCACGGTAGGGAGCAGGTTCTGGTCTCCAGTCCTCCCCTTGACTCTCAGTGTAGTCTGGCAGGATTGCTCTTAGCATGGGTCTGCCACCTCACCGACTGTTGTGGGAGGAGGATGAATCAGATCCAAGCTTACCCAACTCTGCTGCTGCTGCTGCCACCAAGTTCCCCATTCAGATCAGATGTGTCTGGGCCTGGTCCAGTGTGGGGGTGGGGTATTCACCTCTCTGTGACTGCTCCTGAAGGTTCCTCTCTGAATCAACGATGGTGGATCCCAGAGGAGTGCAGAGATCCTTCTGGGTCCTAGGTTAGAGCCTGAACAGAGCCAGGTTGGTCAATGCAGGTCTCTGCCCAGTCCTGGGACAGAGAAAATGGTGGCTGACAGTGTCACCTTGCTGGCAGTGGGGCTCAGTTCCAGATTTCCTCACCACACATGGTTTCCTCTGCCAGCTCTCAGTCCGCTGCTGTGGATGATGGTGTGAGCCAGGTGCTAAGCACCAAGGAGCAGCTGACCTCCACTGCCTCCTCCTGAGAGATCCCTGAGAATGGCTGACGATCCTGCACGCCAGGAGCTCCAATTTCAGGCCAGGGCGGGTTGCAGCCGTCTCCAGAGGGAAACCCTGGGTGCTTGATTCCAAGTCTCTCTTCAGACGAATTTTAACCCACCCAGCTGCACTCACCCACTCACGCAGAGTGTCTTTAAGGATACTCACCCTTGCAGAGACTTTAATGCTCCCACCGGTTCTGTCGTCCCCTTGCCTCCTCTCTTATAATAGATCTGTAAATGTCCTTCTGTAGTAATGTTATTATCTCTGTTATTGCTGTGTTTCCATTGACTATTATTATTTTCTCAGTTACAAGTCCAATTGTCTTGTTGGTATGTGCAGTATTTAAAAATGTAAATAAAAAACATTGCAAATTTTCTCTTGGGAACCGGATTTTGTTGTATTATTTTAGAGTAGTTATCCTCTTCTGATCAATAGTTAAGGTGCTTACGAATTGCTTGTATGCTTTCAGGTTTGTTTTAAAGTGTTTTATGATGAGTCTAAATAACTTTAACTTTAAGGTCAAGTTAGTTCTCTTTGTAAGGCATAGCTCTTCTGTTGCTTCTATTGTAGATCCATATATTCAATATTTTTTTTTTACTGTGATTGGAGAAAATTTAAGTGGTTGTTGGTCATCTGAAAGCTATAGTAATTATTAATTTTATGCTATACATTTTAGTTCTAGAGGGTATGGGTTGTAGTCTGAATGGGATAGATTTTAAAATTAGAAATTGTTTTTAAAGGGATGACAACATACCTTTTCCTCATGACTTAGAAATTTTTCTTGCAATGACTCCATGACATACTGTGATAATTTCTGTTCCACACACCCTAGATATCTTGCCTTCTCTGAACTCCAGTTTTTGTCTCCTACCTCAGCAGGGATGGTGGATTTTGTTTTGTCCTGTAATGCAGCAATTGTCTCCAGTTAGAAAGTGTTAGCAATGGTAGGGGCTTATTTATTTACGCCTGTTCTCCTAGAACAGAATACACAATCATTGTCCTGTGAGACATATTGCCCAATGTTTGAAAATAGCTATTTCTTAATATTTTTGTTTTCTAGTTTCCAGTAGGAGAATAATTTGATAATTTGTTAGTCTCTCAATGCTAGAACTGGAAAATTTCCCCCTCTTCCTTCAAGTATCAGAAAAATTTATTTTGACAGTGCAAATGCAACTTTTCAAGAATTGAAACCACAGCCCATTTCTTATTTTTTAAAATTATTGCGTAGGCATGAGACTTACTCTCTCTTAATGATTTCAAAGAGCAATGTGAGAAAATGCATGTTCAATGAGATCCTTTTTCTGGATAGAGTTCAACAGAAACTTCTGCATGGTGGGTGTGGTAGTGGCAGAGTTTCTGACATTCCAACTGGAGTAGTTGCAGAACTATCTAACATTATCAGCAGCAATGAGGTTTTCACTGGAGGAAGCACAACTCAAAAATGGAATCACAATTGAATTTAGAATTCTACTGAAAGCAGTAATTTTAAAATTACATCGTATATAGCTATCTATCTAGAATTGGTAATTATTTATTACATGATTATACAGTGATGGTGTTTATGAAAATTGATCTTAATTATCTAACAAAACTAAATTTTGTTTTGTATCTTCTAATTACCATTCTTCCTCACTCTTTCCCTCTCTCTTTCCTTCCTTCCTGTTTTTTGTTTTCCCTTTAACGAGCATTATGCCTATTCCCTCTTGGCGCATGAACTTAATTATACTTTGTAAATTTAATATGAATTCCAACTGAAAGCTGGCATTTTTTCTTGGTATGTTTCTTTTCCAAAAGTCAGGCGATGCAAAACTTCATTTGCATTGAGGATATACCTGAACAGAAACAGCTCCTAGGATGTACCAACACAATATTTCCATTTTCCTCAGAGGCTACACTATATCCTGCAGAAACCCCTCCATCTTCCCTGAGTGAGCATTCTGCCATGTCAACAGTCACTCTTGCACTAGTGTCCTGTATTTATGGTCTTTTAGATTGGCAGCAGGCACTGCAGCATTAAATCATCTACTTGTACCACAACTGCATAGGAACTAACATATTATATGTTCTACTATTTCATAATTTCTCCTTGAAGGTTCAGTGTGGTAAACAGTTCTCATAAAGATCTATCAAACCTATATTCTTTAGTTTCTCTCAGAACATTAGAAGAAGTTCATTTTCTACATTAAAGATGGTTTATTCTATGGGAAACATAGTCATATTTTACTATTTAATTGAATTTTTGATTAATGAATAAATTCACTCATGCATGCATTCATTCCATGCATTCATAACCTGTGTACATTCTTGTAATGTAAGAAATAATAAAAAGGCATGAAGCACTGCTATCATATTCTTGAGGATTGGTATTATGTGTATTCTGTGTTGACTTTAAAATACATTTTGTCTCACTGTACCGGGATATCCAAATATTCTTCACTATATGTGTGTGTGTGTCTGTCTGTCTGTCAACTTTCTGTCACTATAGTTTTACACTTTATGTCAGCATTGGATCAAAAAATGTAGCATCCAACCTCTACTTCTTAAGACCTACTGCAAAAGTTGAAAAGAGCTGTTTTATCAACTTAATAATTATTCTGACATATTTGGAATGAAATTTACTCAAATTATCCTTTTTCCAATGAAAATGATGGACATCATTTTTATTCATCCCATACATGTGATCTATATATGTGTGTGTGTGTATGTATACACATACATATGATATACATAATGTAGACATATGTGATTTGCATATCTATCTGTAAGATTATCCTCTTCCAAAGATCAAATTTATCATGTTAAAAGAACTATTTAATTATACAAAGCATGTGTTAGTGTTATCAATTATAAAATAATGGCATTACCCTCAGTGAATTAATTCTCCCAGCCGGGCTCGGTGGCTCAGCCTGTAATCCCGCGCCTTTGGGAGGCTGAGGTGAGTGGATTGCCTGAGCCCGAGGGTTCGAGACCCGCCTGGGCAGCGAGACCGCACCTCTACAATAAACCCAAAAATCAGCCGGGCGTGGTAGCGCGTGCCTGTAATTCTGGTTACTTGGAAGGCTGAGGCGGAAGGATCGTTGGAGCCCAGCAGGTCGAGGCTGCGGTGGCCGGGAGTGGCCATTGCACTCCAGTCTGGGCAACAGAGTGAGACTCCAACTCAAAAAAAAAAAAAAAAAAAAAAGAAGAAAAAAATCTCCCTAACATGACCAACCTATTGTTTAAAACATAGTATAAGTCTCTTCAATGTGTTGTTAATTTAATTCAATGAGAAATATCTGGTAAATAAAAATGCAAAATAATAATATATATGATTTATATAAAATAATCCTATTATGTTGAAAACTTTTTTTTTGTTCTTGAGAATGAAGATTTGTGTATAATTAAGAATTAGTAGAATACACTTTTATATTTCCTAATCAAAGTTTATTTTGCTTAGTTAATTGTAATGAGCTCTCACAGCCATTTGCAATAAACTGTTATTTACTTTCATATTAATGCATGTCCCCAAAATTTCATGCCTCTTTTTCTTTTGCTAATCTTTGTTTTCCACTAATTATTTGCATTTTACCCAGGATGCCCAATGTATTAAGATAATATGTCTTCAAAATCGTAACTGTGCATTATAAGGAATTTTGAAAGCATTTACATGTGTGTGTATACATCTTGTTAAAAACATTTCTAATTTATTTGTTTTAAAGATGTGGGGTATAATTTAGGATTAGGTAGATAAGTAGTCCTTGTACAGGTAAACTTTGAGTCTCCCTTTGGTTCCCACTTCACCTGGTTTGAGATCATGTACCTTTGTTGATGTTATGTGACCTCCTTCCCCTGGCAGTTTCTGGTTAGTGCCAATCACCTTCTTATAGCATTATGATAAATGTTCAGGGTCCACCTATGAATGAGTGCATGTGATACTCAGTTCTTTGTTTCTGTGATAGATCACTGAGTATTATAGATTCTAAATCCATCCAAGTTGCTGCAAAGTTCATAATTTTAACCTTCTTTATGGCCTTGTAGTATTTTATTGTGTAGAGGTACCACAGTTTTTAATCTAGTCCAGTTTCAATAGGCAGCATGATTGGTTCCATGTTTTTGCTATTGTGAGTAGAGCTGCAATAAACATGTGTGTGTAGGCATCTTTTTAATAAAATTATTGGAGTCCCTCTGAGTATATTCCCAGAAGAAGGACTGCTGGATCATACGAAAGGTTGATTTTTAGATTTTTAAGAACCTTCACACTGTTTCCCACAGAAGTTGTACTTGTTTATACTCCCACCAACAGTGTAGGAGTGTTCCCTTTTCCCCACATCTTCTCCAGCATCTGTTGTTTTTTGAGTTATTGATGATGGCCATCTTAACTGGAGCTAGGTGGTATCTCAGTGTGGCTTTAATTTGCATTTCTTTCATGATTAGTGAGGCTGAACAGTGTGTATACATCTTAACCCTAGGGGAGAATGGTTTGCCATTTAAATGGAAGGAATTTAAAAACTGGAAATAGTTTTAAAGGAAGTGTAACATATAACATTTTTTTTTTTTGAGTTGGAGTCTCAGTTTGTCACCCAGGCTGGAGTGGAATGGCATGCTCACAGGCACTGCAGCCTCAGCCTGCTGGGCTCAGGTGATCCATCCACCTCAGTCTTCCAAGTACCTGGAAATAAAGACACGTGCCACCACACCTGGCTAATTTTGTTTTGATTTATTGTAGAGATGAGGTTTTGTCAAATTGCCCAGGCTGGTCTTGAACCTGTGGCTCAGGCAATCCTCTCACTTCTGGCTCCCAAAGTGCTGGGATTATAGACATGAGCTACCATGCCCAGCTTAATATATCACATTCTACAAGCAAAACATAATTGAGTAGAGCTAAAGGAACACAAAATGTCATAAAATAATTCTTAATTATTTGGCATCCAAAAACCATACTGTTAACTAAAAGAAAAGAGTGGTTTACAACTTTATTAACCAAAAATAAATGAATACATTCTTAAAAATGTGACTTTCTTTTTACACTAAGTACTTGATGTTCCTGAGGTCAAGATACATTGATTCAAACTCCCACTTCAATAACAATTCTTTGTCATTTCAATATTTTATGCTACATATTTTAAATAATTTTCTCATGTGAACATTCATTTTTAATTTTTTTAATGCTACATATTACTCCTTGAGCTATTATATATTGTTTTCTCTTCTTGTTCTTCTGAAGCAAGGAATGATTTTCTGCTTTTCCTGCCAATGTGTTGTTAAGACCTAATATTGGTTTTAGATTTAGAGAAGTCATTCTTAGAATAGGAAAAGAATCTCTCTGTACATGATTTTGTACACTAAACATCTACATTTAATTCTGGAGAAAGTTTTCACCTATTGATAGAGTATAACTTTATTTTCTGTTGGGAGTGTTATTCTGCCCACAGATCATATATACATTTATAGTTTCTGCATACATATGCTCATATTTACTCAAGGACATTAATGCAGAAATAATTTGTTTAGGACAAAGAAAATTACATTATCTACATTATAAGAATAGTGCTCCAGTTTGAATATTAATGAGAATTTGTGTGTGTGTGTGTGTGTGTGTGTGTGTGTGTATGTTTGCATTAGTCACCACATTCAATTAAGTTTTAAAAGTTTATTAAAATCCCTACCTTAGAACTCAATCTTTTTTTTTCTATTTCATTTTCTTCTTTCAATATACTAAAATTTGTTTGCTTTAAATTTGTCTGGCTAGTAGTCTGACTCAAGCTAAATTATTTAAATATTAAAAATTTTACTCATAAACTTTAAGTCCTTTTATTGAATCTCCTAGATAAGCCTTCGCTGAAAATGGCACCAAATGATAATGGTAGGCATCTATTAAATAGGAGGCAAAGTCTATATGTATTAATTATTGGACTTGAAACTGTTTAAATTATGACAAATTGAGATCTCACAACCTAAGAGAAATTCACATATGGTTATTGTCCAGATTTTGTCATAATGTCTTTATTTCTAATTTTGTCTGCTAGAGGCAAATTAATTTTAAGTAAGTCATTGTATATGATGAAGGAATAACTCTGGATGTTATCAATGGGGGAGTTATTTAAATGGATGTAGAAAGTTAAAGAATTTAAATAAATAATATTATCTCTATCTTTCAGTTCTAGTCAAGGCATTTATATATCCCTAATAAGTTGATAAAAATTTGGACTCAGCTGCGGTTAGTATCAATACATTTCAGTAAATCACTTAAAATTATTCGTTCATTAAATTTTTAATTTTGCTTACACAGTCCAGAAAATTTACCTAATTGCACTGTCCCTGAAATTCATTTAGTGGCCTAAAATTATAGCTGATCTATCAATAGTCCCAAATGTATAAACAATTTCTTGAAACATATGAGAAGTGGACGTTGTAGCCGATTTTTTCCACTCTCATATTTTCTATGTAATTTTGCCCCTGAAATATAAATCACAGTTAAAATGTGCCATGGTTTACTTTTTCCACCTTAAGACATCCGTGAAAACATAAAATGCAAGTTGTGAAATATGCATCCAAACTAATAAAACATGTAATTCATGCAATGCCTATGCACATTAATACTTCTACAGTCAGCCATTCCCAAGGGGTGGTATAAACCATGACACATCATAATAAATGTAAAAATTATGCCACATTAACACATGAATTATTCATTCTTGCAGTAATAAACAGATTTTTTTAACCATATGACTGAATGAAATGAGAAGTAACTTGTTTATAATTAGGACTCTTTTGTTATTATGCTGGCATGTCCTTAAAAAAGAGGGTCAGTCTCCAGAACTGGTAACCTGTGTATCAATATGATTTATGAGCATAAGTCAATTTATAATTTATGTGGAGTAGACTTTATTTCAAAGGAAAGAAAACTGAGGAATTATCTCAATTTATTATTATTATTATTATTATTCTGAGTCAGAGTCTCACTCTTTCACCAAGGCTGAAGTACGGTGACATGATCATGGCTCACTGCAGCCACAACCTCCCAGACTCAGGAAACCCTTCTGCCTCAGGTTTCCAAGAAGTTGGGACTACAGGCACACCCTACTCCATCTGGATAACTTTTTGAAGAGACGAGGTTTTGCTATGTTGCCCCAGCTGGTCTCAGACTCCTGGGTTTAAGCAATCTTCTTGCCTTGGCCTTCCAAAGTGTTGGGATTACAGGCATGAGCCGCTTCGCTCAGCCTCAAAATTATTTATGTAAAAATAAATTTAAGAAAAATTTACACCATGTGTAGCAAAAAATATTTCATTGGATTCTTCTAAAAGTTAGAAGGATCTAAATACTCTGAATCTCTACTCTGTTATGAAATTGGCACATGCGCCTGTTGAAAAGTTCCATAGGTGAATAGGAAGCATTATTTGACTTGGAAACTGCTGTTCTAACACAGAGCCCAGAAGAAAAAGTCTAAGGTGGGGTGGTCCTGAATAAGATGAAAGATAAATCCATACAGAGAGTCCCAGGAGAGGAAAGATGACCTCAGCTTGACCATAATTCAATATTCAGGTTTTCACTGTAGGTTGTCAAAAATAATAAAATATGCATTTAACACAATAGTAAGATATCTTTTCCTGGTGAAAAGAAATCAAGGAAAAGTGACTTTTTTAAGGTTAACTCATATATTGCAACTTTATCTGCCAAGGATACCTAAGATTTAATACAGTAGTTAACGAACCCTACATTTAGTGAATTAAATATATCTGAAATAGAGTCAATAATTATATACATTCCAAAGCAAAAGACAGCTGAGGAAGCATGATGGTGCCAGTAGAAGGTTGGACATTTCATAATTGTTACACAATTTTCTCAAGTTAAATAGTTTAATAATTGATGATTAACTGTAAAACTCGGCTATCTAGAGTTACATGTTTTATGAGAGTTATATATAGCATTTCTGTTACTGTAAAATAAAATGTTCATAGAAAAAGTAGGTTGAGAATTTCAGTAATCTTTTATTAACTTACCCAACAATCCTAGGCACAAACTCTTCCCATCCTCCTTCATAAGAAGATAACCTGCACCAATGGCCAAACTGTGAGATGCGGATTTGCATTGTGAAATAAACTATTTGTATTATTCAAATAATTTTAATTTATTGTACTATATTTTCTCACTTTGATTTTCTTTCGAAGATTGGAGTGGGCTACAGAAGGCATTTCAGCCCCAAGAATACAAGAAATGTCTTTGAATTTTTACAGAAAAAAGTACAGAGCTAATTTGTGTAAGTTTAGTAATTCAACCAAGTTATTACCATCAACAAAATATAGCATAGGGAGAAAGTAGGGATTTATTGATTACTGAGAACATGAGTTATTCAGAAATCTAAAGTAAGGAGCTGTTATAAGGGATACATTGATTTATGCCTAAATGACTAATTGAACACTTTAACTGATACTTGGAGAACGCACAAGGCTATAGCAAATGCTCCCCCTTCCCTACATGTTAAACTATGACCCTACCTACTAATTAAACATTTTAACTGACACTGGAGAACACGCAGGGATATAGTAAATGCTCCCCCTTCCCTATGTGCTAAACTATGACCCTACCTATTTGCTGTGTTGATTATTTCTTTTGCTATGCATAAGCTTTTTAGTTTAATTAATAAAAAAAGTTCTTCAATTTTTGTATTTTTTTCCTTTAAAAAAATTCAATAGCTTTAAAGGATACAAATGATTTTTCATTACATGGACGAATTGCAAAACCCCCCAAAATCTGGACTTTAAGTGTACCCTCTATTCCCACCCACTCACATTATATCCGATAGGTAATTATTTATTCCCTACCCCTACCACCATACCCCTTCTGAGTCTTCAACGTCCACTATGCCATTCTATGTGCTTTTGCAGTTAGTTTATCTCCCACTTATAAGTAAGAGCATGTGGTGTTTGGTTTTCCATTTCTGCATTACTTCACTTAAGATGATGGTCTCCAATTCCATTCAAGTTGCTGCAAAATACATTATTTCATTCTTTTTTATGCTTGCACAGTATTCCATGGTCTCTCTCTCTCTCTCTCTCTCTCTGTGTGTGTGTATACACATTTTCATTATCCACTGGTCATTACATAGGCATTTAGGTTGATTCCACATCTTTGTAATTATGAACTGTGCTGTAATAAACATCCAAGTGGAGGTGTCTTTTTTGCATCATATTCTGTTTCTTTAGGTAGATACCAAGTAATCGGATTGCTGGATCAAATGGTAGATGTATTGTGGGTTATCTGAGAAATCTCCATACTGATTTCCATAGAGGTTGAACTAATTTTCACTCACATCAACAGTTTATAAGCACTCCCTTTTCACTGCATTTATGACCACATTTATAGTTTTAAAATGAAAAAAAAAATTATGATCTTTCTGATTGGTGTAAGATGGTAACTCATTGGGATTTTAATTTCATTGATGATTTGTGATGTTGAACATTTTTTCATGTTTGTTGGCCATTTGTATATCTTCTTTTCAGAGATGTCTGTTCATGTCATTTGCCTGCTTTTTAATGGGGTTATTTCTTTTTCTTTTTGATTATTTGTTTGAGCTCTTTATAGATTCTGGATATTAGTTCTTTGTCAGATGTATACTTCATGAATATCTTCTCCCTTCTGTAGGTTGCCTATTTGCTGTGTTGTTTATTTCTTTTGCTATGCATAAGTTTTTTAGTTTAATTAAGTCTCACTTATTTATTTTTGTTTTTGTTACATTTTCTTTTGATGTCTTAGCCATAAATTATTTTTCTAGGCCAATGTCCATAAGAGTTTTTCCTAGGTTTTCTTCTAGGATTTTTATGTTTTCAGACCTGACATTTAAGACTTAATTCATCTTGAGTTAGTTTTTATATATGTTGAGAAATCAGTACCAAGTTTCATTTTTTTGCATGTAGCTATACAATTTTCCCAGTGCCATTTGTTGAATAAGGTCATCTTTCCTCAGTGTATGCTTTTGTCTGCTTTATCAAAGATCAGTTAGTTTTAGTTAGTTTTATTTCTGGATTTTCTACTTTGTTCCATTGATTCATGTGTCTGATCTTGTAACAGTACAATGCTGCTTTGCTTACTATAGCCTTGTAGTGTAATTTAAAGTCAGAAAATGTGATGCTTCTGGCTTTTTGTTTTGGAATAGGATTAGTTTGGCTGTTCTGGCTCTTTGTTGGTTCACATTAATTTTGAATTGTTTTCTTCTAATTCTGTGGAAAATTATGTTGGTAGCTTGATAAAGATTGCATTGAATCTGAAGATTACTTTAGGTAATACGGTCATTTTAACAACGTTGATTCTTCTAGTCCATGATATCCATTTGTTTGTGTCCTCTAAAATTTTTATTATTAGCATTTTGTAGTTCTCCTGTAAAGATATTTCACCTCCTTGGTTAACTATACTCCTAGGTATTTTGAAATTTTGGCAGCTATTTTAAAATAGAATTGAGTTATTGATTTGATAGCCTGGTCGCTATTGGTGTATTGCAGTGCTACTGATTAATATGTGTTCATTTTATATCTTGAGACTTTTTCGAACTCATTTATTAAGTCTAGGAGTCTTTTGGAGCAGTCTTCAAAGTTCCCTAGGCATAAGATCATATTATCAGCATACAGAAATAGTTGGATTTCTTCTTTTACAATTTGTATGAACGTTATTTCTTTCTTTTGCCTGTTTGCTCTGGCTAGTACTCCCAGTACTATGTTGAAGAAGAGTGGTGAGGTGGGCATCCTTACTTTGTTCAAGTTTTAAGGAAAATGTGTTCAACTTTTCCCCATTCAGGATGACCTTGACTGAGAGTTTGTCATATACAGCTTTTATGGTTTTGAAGAATGTTCCTTCTATGCCTATTTTGCTGAGAATTTTTATCATGAAGAAACACTGGATTTTATTGTGTTTTTTCTGCACCTATTGAAATGATCATATAATTTTTGCTTTCAATTTTGTTTATGTGGAAGATCATGTTCGTTGACTTGTGTATGTTGAGCCATCCTTGCATTCCAGGGATAAAATCTACTTGATCATAATGAATTTTTTTTATGTGCTACTGAATTCGACTTACTAGTAGTTTTTTGAGGAACTTTGCATCTATGTTCATCTGAGATATTGGTCTGTAGTTTTCTTTTTTGTTGTGTCTTTTCCTAGTTTTGGTATTAGAGGAATACTGGCTTTGTAGAATGAGCTATGAAGAATTTCCTTCTTTTTCAATCTTATGAAATAACTTCAGTTAAAATAGTACCAGTTCTTCTTTGAAAGTTTTGTAGAATTCAGCTGTGAGTCCATCAGGTCCTGGACTTTTCTTTTTTTGGGAAATTTTTAATTTTTGATTTATTATTGGTCTGTTCAGGGTTTCTATTTCTTCCTGGTTCAAGGTTGTTTGCATAGAGTTGTTCATGATGCATTTACTGAGATGAAGATCAGAGGTGTCTGGTGAGCCTGAAAACTACAAACCAATTTTGATAGAGTCATCTCAGTCTTTTTTTTTTATTTATTGAATAACAATAGTAATCTGACTTCCCCACATATTTATGATGAAAAGTATATAATATTTAACTACTTTAATTGGGATGATCTGTTATCTTTATAGACATTATTCAGATTGCTAATAACATTGCTAAAATATACATATATGTGTTTTGGTAGTTGGAGACAAACAGACAGACAGATAGATATATAGATAGAATTGACTTGTTATTTTTATTTTGTCTCTTTACATAGCTATTATTATGTTGTCAGACTTTAAATGCACCTTCTTTTTTTTTTTTGAGTTGGAGTCTCACTCTGTCACCCAGACTGGAGTGCAGTGGCCACTCCCAGCCACCACAGTCTCGACCTGCTGGTCTCTGGTGATCCTTCTGCCTCAGCCTTCCGAGTAGCCAGAATTACAGGCTTGCACTACCACGCCCAGCTAATTTTTTGATTTATTGTAGAGATGAGTTCTCACCTGCCCAGGTGGGTCCCGAACCCATGGGCTCAGGCAATCCACTCACCTCAACCTCCCAAAGGCGCGGGATTACAGGCTGAGCCACCGAGCCCAGCTGCACCTTCTTTTAAAAGTTGTTTGGTTTGACATCTCCTCTAGCAATCCCTACCAGTTTTAAAAAAAATTTTTAATGTTAAATATGTTTTGAACGTGAAAAATAACAATGTTCCAAGTAAAAAATAATAATATAGAGTATAAAGGTACTATTAGAAAAAAATAATCATCAGAGAAGTTTGGGTTTAAAGTATGGTTTAGTTGAATTTGTTTCTTTATGGATACAAACTTGGGCTTTGGATAACAAGGTATGTTCTGAGTGGTAGCTGCTTCTTTTATCCTGCAAGCATGTATCAAGGGCCTACTATGTGCTTATATTCTAGTATGGTGACACAAATTAACTCCATCAGCACACCTATAAATAAAACAGTTTGTCAGTAATGTCAATATGAATAAAAATAGAAAATAAAACAATGCAGAGTTCCTGCTAGAAATTGCCATTGTATAAGGAGAAAGTCTTCCATATATTTTTTCAAATCAAACATTGAAACCATTTTTGCCAATGACTGTTTAATAATATTATGAATATTTCATTATTAAGATAATACTTAATCTAAATGTACATGGATTTCTTATTTTCTAGCAGAAAATCACATTTCTGGTGAGAATTCTGAGCTTGAGAACAGTGTTTTCCTGAGTGATTAATTTAATGACTGGCATTTAGCAGAGTATCAATATTATGTTTGATGAATGAATGGATCTAGTGTATTTAGCAATAAATAAAATGCCCAGTCATCACAATGAAAGATTCATTCATTTTATTTTATACAGTAAATAAGAAATTTGAACTTTCTAAGAATTTATCCTGTTAACAATCATAACAATACAAAATGAAAGTAAATAAACATAATTTTTCATATTAAATATATATTTAAATTGTATCAATACAACATAGAATTTATTATTTCTCTCTAAGAAGTTCTTTGAAACTTTAGACCAAATTATAGTTTCCGAAGTCCAAGTAGACTATATGTTTGACATGATATATCACTAGTCTAAAAAGTAGTATACCCTAGATACCTAGACTTTTAAAAATTTGTCTACTTAAATGTAGACGAGTAAAAATGTTTTTCATCCAAAAAGTACTTATCTCAAAAAATTTTAAATTAATGAAAAAATAAGCTAAATAAATGCAGAAAGAGATGATCATTTTTCTGCAACAAAATGAAAGATTATACTAGACTAATTATTCCTTGCTGTCTTTGATAACCTTGATACTCATCCTTATGTCAATGAATTCATTACTGCTATGAAATATATAATGCATTGAAACACATGATTATATAACTTATCTGTATTTCTATTTGTATGCAAATTGTAGCCCAATTTAATTACTTAGAAAGCTTGGACTAAAAAGAAAAATGTTCTAAGAAACTCTTTTATTTCATCACTGATATCACTCTCAGTGTAAATATTAGTCTTTCAATGACAACCAAAACAGAGGCATGTTCAACCAGATTATAATTCTCACCCAGAGTCTAACACTGCCTTCATAAAAACTTTTAAAACATGAATATTTATTCATTTGAGAAGATTTTTCAAAGACCATATATTTGAAGAAGAATATTTAGGTACTAGAATGTATGGATAACTTTTTATGGAGTTATTTCTCATGAATAAGTTACTTGTGCACTTTTTAGTATTCTAATCGCAAAGCCCTAATTTAATTAGAGTTGTTTTTATTAAGTGTAAGACTGAAAATTATTTTAAATTTAAATAATTATCATTAAAAATCTCTTCAAAATGCCATGGTTTCACTCTTCTGAGTTTTATATTCATTTCATATTTTGGTTAAGTAATTTAAAAATAAGCAAGAATTACTTTTAATTTCCTAGAGTATGAATTTCCAAATTGCTGATAAACATGTCCAAACCCATATTTCAACCATATGCAGCAGAACTGTAAGCTCTGTAAAATATAAACTGTGGAAAATATAAGTAAATGCAAATATATTGAAAGTCAAGTATATAATTGGAGCACTTCGAAATTCTTAACTTGAATTTCTAAAAAGGAGTAATAAATTGTAGAAAACCATATGATGCTCAAGGTAACCAGTTAATAAAAAGTGTAATATAGACTTTAGTTTGAGAAAGAACCATTTTATCAAATGAATAAATATCTTTCAGTACATCTTTTCTGTAAAACTAAAATTATCCATAGGATAAATATTTTAATATGGAGACATGTATCTTAAAAAGAGGAACTGAGTGATTCTATGATCTGGACCACGTTACAAACATTGCAGCAAAATCTTCCATATTCACTTTCTGTGAACCTGACAGAGTCAAATAACAATTTATGCCAATATTGTTGGGACACTGCTACCCCAATGTCCCTACCAGGGAATAACTTAGGCCTCCAAGGTTTGCTTCTTATTTTCTGCCTGATAGTGACAGAAACTTTGATATTTGGGAGGGTAGATGATGCAGTCTTTCTCCAGCGGGCATCAAAAATAAAACTTAACATTAGAAAAAAAAAAGATTTTTATTACATTTTGACTCCACTGCACATTTACTATTATTGAAATTGAGGCTGTTTCTTGTGGTCAGCTGACCTGAAGGCGGATTTGCGTGCAACTTCCGAATACCATATTTCATGCAAATATTTAAACAATCCCAAACCTTTATTACAGTGGGCTTGGTGTTTGTTCTCTTTAGCATCATTTACTAGAATCTCCATCTTTTTTTGAATCTATTTACATTTTTCCCTGAAGGATGCATTTGAAAGCAAAGAGAAGCCATCAAATTTTTAAAAATCATGCTGAAGTTTTAAAATATTAGCATTATATGAAGCTGGGAAATTGTATATAGGTAGCGTAAAAATTCATTAAATATTTGTTGAATTGGAAGTATCATGAAGTAAACTTTGGTTCAAGTTTCTGGGAAATGTAAATAAAAAGAGTAGAAAAAAATATATTTATCAGCTGGAAACTTCCATGGCCTTTATTTTGGCAGTGGCAACTCAGACAAGCAATATTAGACTGTATGACCTGAGGCATGCATCGAATCCTTAATGCCTGTGTAAAATGAGAATATTGACGAAGTGACTTCCATTATTAAAGTTTGTGACTCAACTTTTCCCTATTCTTATTCTGAAGATACAATTTGAAAATATTTGAGAGAACCTTTTAATATAATATACAACATTTGTGTTTTATGAAAAAATAAAGACTTTATCTTAATATACAATGAGGTTTTATATTGGGGAGCTATAAAAACAGAAGAAATAAATGAAAAATATTCATTAAAGAGATAGTTACATTTAAATATGATTATGCAAATAGAAAAAAAGCTGTTGAAATATCAACTACTTAGCATACTAAATACTGTATTCTTTTATAGTTACCAAATGTTAAGAATATTTAATAGGTTGCATTCCTAAAATAGAATTCTAAGCCTTGTTCATACATTTTCTCAAATGGATAGCATTCATTGTACTTAAGTGTGTATCTGCTTAAAAAGCTTAATATTCAGAGAGAAACTTGCTCCTTTCGAAGTCTAGAGCTTTGATTTATTTACAATAGTAACCAAGAGAATGAAAATGATCTCCTTGAGTCTGTTAATCTCAATAAATTGAAATTCACAGTTTTCTGTGCTGATATGTTAAGAGGTTACTCTCCTTTCCCATCCAAGCTTAGACATGTGAGCTAAACAAACACGCCAAATTGTTAATCCCATAGATTTGGACTTTACTAAAAATCTATGAGCCTTATATTACACCTAATGAAGAGGAATATAACAATAAATATAAACATAGACTGAGAGTGTATTCCATACGAGAGCACATTATTTTCAAGTCTTCTAGAGTAACTTGGTATTATTAGAAAATAAAGAAAAATTAATATGCATTAGATACATAATTTGATATCTTAATTTTAAACTAAGCACATGTGTTTTTAATATTCAATAGAGAAAGTAGGCTTAGTTCAAGATATTCCATGTATATCAAAATGTGTAGGTATTATTTTATAAAGTCAAAGGAACATCCCATTTCTTTTCATAAAGTAAGATCAGGAAAAAATATGATTAAGAAAGAACATGACTAATACAGATTATTTACAGAAGAATAAATAATCTGTTACTGCTTTCCCTCGTCATTTGAGTGTTAAAAGAAAATGCATTTTTTCCCCCAAACTCAGTTGTACAAATTTCCTTCTTTGAGCCAATATCTGTTCCAGACAACAGAAGAAAATTAAGGTAACAAATGCTTTATTATCTCAAGAAAATTAGACAATACCTAGAATTCATGAATTCAAAAAAACTAAGGGAACACAAGATGCATCTTATAATAATAATAAAATATTAGCCTGTTTATTAATAAAAAGCTTGGAGGTTGCTATTAGAAGATCTCAAGAGCTAAATCAACACTTACTAAAATAAAATTTGATTGTTTTAAGAATACACAAAGTCAAAGGTCTCTTAGAATACTCTCAAGAAATGAATTAGTATCCTCCACACGGAATTCAGAGATCTTCAGTTATGTAGGTAATCCATTTATCTCTTGTGAAAGTATTAATTATTTACGTGGTTTTTTCCTATCTTACTGAAAGATCATCCCTCATCTTAGCAAGTCTAAAATCACTTTACCTATTGTATCGACCTGATTCCTTCTGTTATCTAAAAGCTTTTATTAACTTTATTCAATATATGTTAACATTACTATCTATTTGACAAAACAAAACTAAACAAAACATGATTTCATTTTTCACACAATTTCAGGCCATGTTCAGAACTAGGAAAGTAAGAGAATTTGAATATTATTATACTTTGCATAAACTATAATAGAAATGAAATAACATTGATCAAAATAAAATTGAATTGTACTGGATTCTTGACCTGTCAAAAAAAGTTTCCATAATAAATGTACTGAAATAATTTTATGCCTTGAATATCTTATATTTCTTTTATATAGGTGTGTATTTCAGTTTAATATGTTTCAATAGCATGTGTATTAGAGTCAGATTTAATAATGTGAAAAGAGTCAGATCCTTACTGTTAAGCAATTTACTTGAAAGAATCACTTTTCATATTCTGTCAAGAAAATAGTCTTTAATGACACCTTCACAAGACCATTATAAATTAAGAAATGTAATTTTCTATTCTTACCTTGATATAGACATATTTGCCAGAAAAGAAGTTAGTAAATACCAAGGTTGCTGAATTGTTTGTATGAACAGCGTTTTACAGCAAGCAGTGCTACAGAGATGTTTTAGGCAAGAAAACACTTCTCAGCAGCTGAGCAGCTGAGCAGCTTTGTACTTGCCCATACTGCCTTCTCTTTATTCTACAAAATCCTATGGGAGAAGGAGTATGTAGGAAAGAGATAATTTGAAAGTATTGTAAGTGGTACAATGGAAATAAATTCGGTTGGAATTGGTTCAGCTCGGCACTAATCAGCCTGCATGGGGTGTTTCCTCAGTGGCAGACAAGATTGCCCAGGGAACAAAGCCTCCTCACAATGCTGGTAAGTGAAAAGCATTTCTATGCTACAATGTTGCCACTGAAATATTTACGTGTCAAGAGAAGCAACTTATCTTGACTAGATGCAAGGAAGAAATTTGTTTTCCCATTGTAGAAACAAGCACTAAATTGCCTCGTTACTCTCTGGTTAGCTGAACATCTACCGTTGGTGTCATAAAAGTTGATCAGAGATCATTTGTTTCTCTAGGTGATTTGACAGACATACTAGAAAAGACCTAACAGTACCAATGCCTGAGTGGCTATGTGAGTGACAGAAAGTTATTTCATTAACAGAATAGCTATGGTCTAGTAGATGTGTGTGTGTGTGTGTGTGTGTGTGTGTGTGTGTGTGTGTGTGTGTATTTAGCTTACTCTTTAACAGCATGGGGATTAGGAACACTGTCCCCCATGCAGTAGAAAATCCATGTATAACTTTTGACTCCTCAAAAACTTAACTTCTAGTAGCCTACTGCTGACAAGAAGTTTTACAGAAAATATAAACTGTCTGTGAACACATATTTTATATTATATGTAATATATATTGTATTCCTATAATTAAGTAAACTAAAGGGAAAAAATGTAATTGAGAGAATCATAAGGAAGAGAAAACATATTTACTAATTATTAAGTGGAAGTGAATCATCATAAAGGTCTTCATTCTCATCATCTTCATGTTGAGTAGAATGAAGAGAAGAAAAGGGAAGGGTTATCCTGCTGTCTTGGGGAGGCAGAGGCAGAAGAAGTGAAAGAGGTGAAAGAACGGGCAGACACACTTAGAACTTTTGTAAAAAAAAAATTCAAATAAAGTGGACCTGCACATTTCAAAACTATGTTGTTCAAGTGTCAACTATAATATACATTTAAAAGAGTCATTGTTGAGTATTAGCCATACGTCTCTTAGAAATAAACAGTTGAGGGGCAGGGGAGGGTGGAATCCACAAACCAAAGCCCTTCAGGCTTTTAAAAATGCAAACGTGTCTTGGTCTCAAGACCCTTCTCCGAGGGTGTCACTTATACCTGCTCCCCTTGCCCAGTAGTTTCCGTTACAGTCTTCTGAATAAAGAGGCAGGCTCAGGTATAGATTTGGCCTTAAGGAATCGTAAGATCTTGGGTACATGCCGGTTCTTGTAGGGATCAGAAAGGAAAGTGAAAAGAGGGAGGGAGGTCCTGAAGAATTAGTGTCCTTACTTTTGCAAACCAGAATTTCTAAAGATTCAATGAAGAAAAATTAGGCTTGACTTTACTTAACATTTCCTTTAAAGTTATATTTCTGTCCATTTGGGACAGTAACTTTCACTTGACTTTGGATGAGTTTAAAATAAATACTGGAGTTTCTTTAATGAAGTAGTTTTTTATATTTTTGAAATTGCTAAAATCATTGTATTTCCTATGAATAGAACTTATCTATAAAATTGATGACAATTATAATTTTAAAAATTGTCTATCATATTTTGGGTACCACTTTGCCACAGACACTGTGATCGGTTCTTTACTAACTACATTTACTCTAACCTTCTTTAAAAAAATTTTAGGTAGGTACCAAGAACTCCATTTTAAATATCACAGGCTAGGAAGCAAAGCAACTATCAATTTATTCAGTATTTTACCAATTTATATTTGTTATTTTCTTGGCAGACAAGGGATTTAATGGGAAACAACTTTTTTGACTTCATGAGCTTTACCTTTTTGTTTTTGTTAGGAGATAGAAGTAATTTACAGTCAAGCAAATAAATAAAATAATTACAAATTATAAAAAAGGGCTTTAGAGGATAAAAACATGGAACTCAAATGAAAAATAATGGGAACAACTTGTTAATATAAAATGTTCACATCTAAAGGAACAAATACATTGATAAATAAGGGATAAATTGATGTGTAATTTTGGGGAAAGGACATTTTAGGCCATGTAAGTAGCATGGACAAAGATTCTGAGCTGGACTAAAGTGTGACAGATTCAAAGAACAGAAAGAAACCCACAGTGGGTGAGGCAGGCAAGCAAACAGTGAGAGATTAGGAAGATAGTCACATATGTGATTTACTCTAAACTTCTATAAAAAAATTTTAGGTAGGTGGGCCTTCTAGGCTAAAAAATGTATTTTAATTTACTGAGGGCTTTAATTAGGGAAATGTCATGGTCTTATTCACATTTTTCCAAATACCAGTCTGACTTCTGGGTGGAAAATAGGATGACACCATCATGGAAGTTAAGAAACTTGCTAAGACAAGAGCCTAGAATCAGTCCTAGAAAAGTAACATCATATAGCAGTTGGATGGAGGGAAGAACAAGGAAGAATCAGAAAGAGCAGGGAAAGAAGGTGACACTAAGTCCAAAAATCAAGAATATTTCAAGGAGAGAATTGTCATCTGTAACATTATGCTGAGGTTATGTAACACGACAACAAAAATTTATAGTAATGCTCCATATACTGAGAATATGTTTCAAGAGCCACTGTGCATGTCTAAAACTGTAGTAGTACCCAATCATATAAATACTATGTTTTTTTTTTCAATCTGAGAAGCAAGACACTTACTGAGTAACTAAGGGATGGGCAGTATCGACAGACTACTATGCTAAACAAAGGGATAACTCATATCTCGGGTTGGGCAATGAGAGATTTCATCATAGTATTTAGAACAGTGCACAATTTAAAATTTATGACTTATTTAGCTCTGGAATTTTTCTTTCCTTTATTTTAAGATGTGCAGTGGCTCAACCCTGTCATCCCAGCACTTTAGGAGGCTAAAAAAAAAAAAAAAAAAAGGATGTGGGGTACAATTCAGGAATAGGTATATAAACTGTCATTGCACAGGAAGTTTGGGCCTTCCTTTGGTCTCCATTTTGCCTGGAACCATTATTAATGTTGTATGCCACCCACCCTGGCAGTTTCCAGCTACTGCCAATCCCTTTCATAGTATTATGGTAAAGGTTCAGGGTCTGCTTAAGAGTGAGAACATATGCTACTCAATTCTTTGTTTCTGTGATAGCTCACTGAGTATGATAGATTCTAAATCCATCCAAGTTGCTGCGAAGTCCATAATTTTGTTCTTCTTTATGACCACATAATATTCCATTGTGTATATGTACCACATTTTTTTTTAATCCAGTCCGGTTTTGATGGACAGCACGGTTAGTTCCATGTTTTTGCTATTGTGAATAGTGCTGCAATACACATGCATGTGCACATATCTTTTTTATAGAGTGATTTAAATTCATCTGGGTATAGGCCCAGAAGGGGGATTGCTGGGTTGAATGGAAGGTCAGATTCTAGTTCTCTTAGGAATTGCCTCACTGTTTTCCATGGAGGTTGAATTAGTTTGTGTTTCTACCAACAGTGTAGAAGCGTCCCCTTGTCTCTGCATCCTTGTCAGCATTTGTTATTTTTTGTTTGATTGATGATGGCCAGTCTTACTGGGGTTAGGCGGTATCCCAATGTGGTTTAGAGTTGCATTTCTCTAAACAGTAGTGAGGGTGTGAGCATTTTTTCTTGTGTCTGTTGGTTGCTCCTATGTCTTCTTTTGAGAAATGTCTATTCATGTCTTTTGCTCACTTTTTAATAGAGCTGTTTTTTTTTTTTTTTCCGTTCCACACGTTTGAGTTCCTTGTAGATCCTGGATGTTAGGCCTTTGTTAGATATGCAGTTGGCAATTTCCCCCCCCCCCCCATTCTATGGGCTGTCTCCCTGCTCTCTCTTTTGCTTTGCAGAAGCTTTTCAGTTTGATGAGGTCCCACTTGTCAATCTTATCTCTTATAGCATGGGCTTTTGGGGTTTTGATCAGGAATTGGTTTCCTATTCCAATTTCCACAAGGGTGTCTCCTGTGTTTTCTAAGATTCTTAATGTGTGAGGATTTACATTTAGGTCTTTGATCCATTTGGAGTGCATTTTTGTATATGGTGATAAGGGTTCTGTTTCATTCTTCTGGAATTGATCAGCAAGTTTTCCCAGTGCCATTAACTGAATATATTATCCTCTCCCCAGTGATTGTTGATGGAGGCTTTGTCAAAGATGAGTTGGTCGAGAAATTGAGATTTTGCTTCCATAATCTATATCCTGCTCCATTGGTCTATATGCCTATTCTTATATAATAACAGACTGTTTTGATTATTGTAACTTTATAATAAAATTTAAAGGTTGGAAATGTGACACCTCCCACTTTGTTTCTTTTTCTAAGGATTGTTTTGGCTATTCGTGGTCATTTATATTTCCATATGAATTTCTGTATTGTTGTTTCCAGATCTGAGAATGATGCTGGTAACCTCATGGGTATAGCACTGAATATGTAGATTGACTTTGGTAGGATGGACATCTTAACAATGTTGAGTCTTCCAATTCATGAGCATGAAATATTTTTCCATTTGTTTGTGTCATCCTTGACTTTTTTGAGCAGCATTTTGTATTTTTTGTTGTAAATATCTTTCACATTTTGGTTAGGAAGATGCCAAGGTATTTCATTTTTTTATGTGGTTATTGTGAATGGAATTGTACTTTTTATTTGGCTCTCTGCATGCTTGTTGTTGGTGTAGAAGAACGTAACTCTCTTTTGGAATTTTATTTTGTACCCTGAGACTTAAAGTCCTTTATCAGTAGAAGGGTTTTTTTTTGACAGATTCTCTTGGATTTTCAAGGTATAAGATCATATGATCAGCAAAGATGGATAACTTGACTTATTCTTTTCCTATTTGGAAAACTCTGATTTCTTTCTCTTGTTTGATTGCTCTAGCTAGGACTTACAAAACTATGTCAAACAGGAGGAGTGAGAGTGGGCAGCCTTGTCTTGTTCCAGTCTTCAGGGTAAATGCTTCCAGTTTCTCTCCATTTAGCAATATGTTGTCTTGGAATTTACCATAGATGACACTTACTATTTTGAGGTACGTTCCCTCTATGTCTAGGTGTTCAAGGGCTTCTGTCAAGAAAGGATGATGGATTTTATCAAAATCTTTTCTCACATCTAATGATATAAGTATGTAGTTCTTGTTTTCACATCTGCTGATGTATTTTATTGTATTTATGGTCTTGTGGATGTTGAACCAGTTCTGCATCCTGGGGATGAAGCCTACTTGGTCATGGTGGATGATTTTTGAGACGTTTTGTTGGATCCTATTTGCTAGAATCTGCTTGAGAATTTTTGTATTTATATTCATCAGGAATATTGGTCTGTAGTTCTCTTTCTTTTTGGATCTTTACCCAGTTTGGGTATCAGTGTGATGTTAGCTTCATCAAATGATTTAGGGAGAATTCTGTCATTCTCAATTGTCTGGAATACTTTCAGTAGTATTTGATTCAGCTCCTCCTTTTATGTTTTGTAGAATTCTACTGGAAAGCGACCTCATCCAGACTTTTTTTTGTAGGTAGTTTTCTTATGACTAAGTCAATTTCCTGGGTTGTTATTGGTCTATTTATTTTCTAAATTTCTTCTTGTTTCAACATTGGGAGGTAGTGTGATGTCAAAAAGTTCTCCATTTCATTTAGGCTATCAAGCTGGTTTCCATAAGATGTGCATAGTCATCTCTGATAATCTTTTCTATTTCTTCAGGGTTAGTTGTGACTTGATTATTTTTGCATTTCTGATTGTGTTTATTTGGCACTTTCTCTCTTTTTCTAGATCATTCTGATTAGGGGTTCATCAATCTTGTTTATCCTTTCAAAGAGTCAGCTTTTTGCTTCGTTGATTTTTCTCTATGGCATTTTTGTTTTCTATGTCCTGTGTTTCAGCTTTTACTCTGGTTATCTGGATTATTTTGCTGAAGTTAAGCTTTTGGTAGCCTTTCCTTTCCAGCTCCCTTAGGTGATTTCTTATGCTGTCAACTTGTTCTCTTTTTATTTGCTTGATGTGTGTTCATAGATGCATAAATTCCCCTGTTAGTACTGATTTCATGGCACCTCAGAGGTTTTGGTAAGGTGTTTCTTTGTTTTCATCTGTTTCCAGGAATTTTTAAATTTCTGTGTTGCCCCAGAGGTTGTTCAGCATCATGCTGTTAAGTGTCCATGTCTTCATGAGTTTTGGGGGAATTTTGTAGGTGGTAATATTTATTTTTATTCCATTGTGGTCTGAGAAGGTACATAGTAGTATTTCAATCTTGTGAAATGTGTTTATACTTGATTTATGACTGAGGATGTGGTCGATCTCGGAGTACGTTCCATGTGGTGATGAGTAGAATGTATATTTTGTGTTTGTTGGGTGGAGTGTTCTGTAGGTATCTATTAAGTCCATCTGGTCAAGTGTCAAGTTGAGGTTCTAGATCTCTTTGTTGATTTTTTTCCTCAACGATCTATCTAGGGTTGTTAGTGGGGTATTTAAGTTCCCAGGTATGATAGTGTCATAGTTAATATCTTGACTTAGTTTCCTTAGTAGCTGCTTTATAAAAACTGGTGCTCCTTTGTTGGGTCCATATATGTTTAGAATAGATATTTCTTGTTGATGGATCAAACATTTTATCATTATGTAGTGCCCTTTTGTATGCTTTTTAATTTTCAATAATTTAAAAGTTGGTTTGTCTGATATTAAGATCATGACTTCTGCCTCTTTTGTGATCCATTTGCCTGAAAATTTGTTTTCCATCCTCTAACTTTGATTCTGTGGACCTCCTTTGTGGTGAGATGAGTTTCCTGGAGACAGAAAATTACTGGATCATGTGTTGTTACCCAGTTTGCCATTCTTTTTCTTTTCAGTAGTGCATTTAATCCATTCACATTCAGGCTGATTATTGAAATGTGAGAGTTTGTCCCTGACATAACATTACATAATGCTCTTATAAGGCTGTTTTGCTTTCTTTTAGCTTTTGTGTTCATAAATGTGTGAGTGTTCATATCTGCAGGTATGCTATATGTTCTGCTGCTTCTGTGTTTGTTTGTGATCTTGTGAAGCATATGGTCTTTCATTTTAAAATTTTTCTTCTATTCACCTCATCTTTTTAAGCATACTTGAAGCAGCATATTCTCTTAGAGATTGGATGTCTGGGAAGGGTTTTAATTCTCCATCGCTGATGAAACTTAGCTTGACAAGGTAGAAAATTCTTGTTTGAAGTTGTTTATTTCTGAGAATATTAAAGATTGGTGTCCTATTCCTTCTGGCCTATAGTGTTTCTGCAGGTAAGTCTGCAGCAATTCTGATTAGCCTCCCCTGGTAGATAGTCTTACCTTTGTCCCTTGCTGCCTTTACAATTTTTTCTTTTATACCTACTTTGTATAGGTAAATTACTATATGTCTAGGGAGTTGTTCCTCTCATAAGTTGTCTTGCAGGGTTTCTCTGGACCTCTTGTGCTTGTATAGTCTCTCTGAACAGATGAGAGGAGTTTTCTTGAATGACCTCATGGAATGTTTGTTCCAAGGTGTTTTCCATTTTTCTTTTTGTTTCAGGTATTGTGATCAGATGTAGGTTTGGTTTCTTGATAAAGTTGCACATGTCTTGGAGAGTTTCCTCTTTCTTCTTAAGTTTTTTTCCTATATTTGTAATAGATTGGGTTAATTCCATATTTTGGTATTCTAGCTCTGAGATTCTTTCTTCTGCTTGGTCAGTTCTGCTTTCCATGTTTGTCGGTTTGTTATTTATTTCTTGCATGGAGTCCTTTATATTACTTCTAATATGCTTTCTCAAGGCTGTCCAACTCTATTGCAATTTCATTTAGTTTTAGCCCTTGCATTTCTTGATTTTTATTCATTCTATCCAATGATTTCTCTGATCTCCAAAAGTACCTTCTGGGTACTGTCGTTCTTGGAGATAGCCATTGTTTGTGCAGCAGTAGTTATTCTTTCTAGCTCTTACTCTTTGCTGGGGAGTGTGGTGGTTACCCACAGCTTTTCATTGGCTTTTCTTCATTTGTAGCAGTTCTCTTATATTTCTCTTTAATTTCGTTGCTTAGTGGAAAATGGAGAAGCACTCACTTCTGATATTTACACTACCCTTTTTCCTTCCTTGAGCCAGGACTCCAGTTTGTTCAGTTTTGAAGTAGAACTGGAGGTGGAGCATTGTGCTCTCTGTTTACAGTTTTAGGTAGTTACTAGTTGGTGGGAGGTTGTAAGGATTTTGAACCTACAGGCAGGTCGTAATGTTTGCTATCTGGTGAATGGGCCAGCTTGGACTCCTCTCCATCTTTGCACAAAATGGCCTTACAGCGCATATGCTAGCATAACCCCTGATTCCAAGATTGAGGTATGAGAGAAAAAAGAAAGAAAAAAAAGGAAAGGAGGAGAAAGAGAGAAAAAGAGAATATAAAAATAGGAAAAGAAAAAAGAAAGAAACATTAAAAAATAACAGAGAAAGAACAAAGAAAAATAGAAGAAGGAAAGAAAAGAGAAGGTCAACCAAAAAACTAAGCAACCAAATGAGATAATCAAACAAACCAACCAAAACTTCCCCCAACAAAACAAAAGAAAACAAAACAAAACAGTTGATAGTTCTCAGCTTTAGTGTGTCTCTTTGAGGGGGTACTCCCTCTCGTGACAGGTTCTGTAACTACAGAGCTGTTACTGCAGATTCTCTCTTCCCTGTTGGAACTTAGTTCTTGCAGGTGGGACTCAAGCTCTGTTTCTCTTAGCTCAGGCAGAGGGGAGAGGCTTCAGAGGGAGAGGGTTTTCTGACTTCTAAATCTGTCCCCTTGTTCATCCCATGTAGTTGGGGAGCAAGTTGCAAAGTGCCCCCACCTGATCCACCGACGTTCAGCCCTCTCTGTGTGTGCTGATCAGGACGTTGCCCACCTGAGTCACAAGTGTCACGAATCACTAGGTCAAGGGTGCTGGGTCACTTTAAAACTCACTGTTGGTTATACACTGCGAGTCTGGACTGGGCTCTTCGGTTGCAGACGCAGACCACAAGAGTTTCAAATCTGTCCCCCTGTTCACCCTGCACCCCGGGGGAGGGCTGCGAACAGCCCCCAGCTGATGGCCTATGTTCAGCCCTCCCCACGCCCGCTGATCAGGACGATGCCTGCCTGAATCACATGTCTGAATCACTGGAAAAAGGGTCCTGAGTCACTTGAAAACTTACCGCCTCTCATCTGCTGTGAGCTGGGGCTGGGTTCTTTGATGGCAGCTGCAGATTCCAGATGCTTCCCTTGGGTGATGGGGTGCTGAGGTTTTCTCAGCTGGGACTTGGGATGGGTTTTCTCTGGTATATATATTTTTGTAGCTGCTCCTGCCATTGTCCACTTCAGCACTGAAGGCTGCAGTGGCAGGCGGTGCTGGCAGCCGGTGACCCTTGCCATTTTATTCCCTTTCGTCCCCAGGGTAGTGCTGCAGAAATGGGGCTTGCCTCTGGGCCACAGAGCATGCTGGGATCTGAGCAGCCACACAGGGCAGTTGCCTAAGCAGGAGGTCTTGGGCCGCTAGCTCCTACGTCTCCACTCATTCAGGCATTCGCACAACTGTTTGCTGACACCTTAGCACGAACACTCATCTCTGCACCCCCTCGTTGATGTGGAGACACTCACACTCTGACCGCCTCTGTCACCATCTTGGTTATCGATCATATGGAATTTTTCATTTAATATTTTCAGACCATAGTTGACCATGGGTAAGTGAAACCATGGGAAGTAAAACTACAGATAAAACTACTATACCTCATGAAAGGAATTATTACATTGAAAGCATTAGTTTCAGAGACTTAGGGTGTGAGGAAGGTAAGAGACCACCTATTACCAGTAAAATAGGATTCTCTCTACCCGCTGTACAGCAAATAAGCCCACTTCCAAGCTCTCTCTGTCTCACCACCAGCTTTCTTGCACACTCTTCGTACCAACGGTGGAATGTCGGCTTCTCTGGAACAGGAATGCAAAAGGTCTGTTGGAGATTAGAACTCCACCCTCCATCTCTCAGTGAGTTCTAACTTTCACGAAGAAAGTGAGAAAAAATAAGAGAGAAGAACGAGTTCATCTGTCTGCCATTGGCACAATCTTTTTTTGGTTTTTGTCTTGCTGGTGGATCTTTTCCATTAACCAAAACATACTGCAGTGTCTACCAATGTTTTGCTTTCATGCTTGTTCCCCCGCTCCATACCTCTAGCTTCTTCCACATTTCTCTTTTTCCCTTGGAAAAATGTCTCCATCTATGTCACCTACACCTGATTTTCCTCCTACCGTCCTGACACTCTCAACTCTTCTTCACTGACTCCTCTTCTTCTTATTCTCCTCTGTTCTTCTAAAATATAACTGTGCAATGTAGTAGCCACTAACCACAGGCTCTAATTAGATTTAAATTAATTAGAATTAAATGTAATTAATGTGAGGATCTGAGTCACATTTTAAGTGTATTTAATGACCCCATGTGTCTAATGGCTACTTTATTGCTAGTTTCTGTCATTGCACCAAATTCTACTGGACATTCCAGAATTTAACTCTGGAATCTCCACTTAGACGTCTAGTAAGTTTCCCTCACCTAACCCATCAAAATCAGAACTTAGTTTTCCCTCTTCAACCTGATTTTTATAGTCATCCTTATCTCATTAAAATGCACCAACAGCTACCCAGCGAGCCAAGAAAAAAAAAATTAGGTGATTTTTTTTATATTAACCTGATATTAAATTTACCAGCAAATCTTGTGAGCTCTATCTTAGAAATGTGTTAAACACTCAACTACATCTCATTATTTTCATTGTCAGAATTCTAGACAAATCTACCATCATTCTTAACAACTAAAATTCTCATTTGTATCCATCCTTCTGCTCTTCCCTTCTATACTTATTTTTACACATAGCAGCAGAGTGATTTTTGAAAATTGTAAATCAGACCACATCTTTGCTTTTTTCAAAGCTCTTCAATGACTTGCCAGCACATTTGGAAAAACAAATCCAAACTGTTTGCATAGCTTATAAATTCTACATAAAATTATCCCTTCCCAAATCCCAGACATTTTAAACTACATGCACAGTTTTTGCCCTGTCCCATAAGATTTTTTTGATTCCTCTAACACTAACCTGCTTCAGGACCTTTGTGCTGGCTGTTTTCACTGCCTGAACTCTCTTCTACTAGTTCTGATTTAGTTTATTCTTTTATTTGAATTGAGTCTCTGTGCAAAGATTGTTTCCTAAAAGTGATCTTTCATAAGGGTACCATATAAAATAACATTTCCTCCACCCTGGTGGGTAGCTACATGGTGGGTATCTTCTTACCAATACACCTGCTTTATTTTTCTTATGAACATTCAGCAATATCTTGTTATATTTTCTTATTCACTGTTTATCTTCACAAATAGGATGTCTTAGTCTCTGGAAGTAATCATTCACTTCTTGAAGGTTTTGTTCAGTCTTTTTGAGCTTCTTTTCCATGTTTTTGACAGTTTGGGTTAGTTCTGTGTTTTGATCTTTGAGTTCTGAGATTCTTTCTTATCAACAAGGGTGGCTGAACAAAGCATATTTGTATACCTTACCCTTAACTGTACGCCACACTATCATAATAAAAAATATTATTTATAAAAAATAAATAAGCCGGGCTCGGTGGCTCAGCCTGTAATTCCACGCCTTTGGGAGGCTGAGGTGAGTGGATTGCCTGAGCCCGCGGGTTCGAGACCCGCCTGGGCAGCGAGACCTCATCTCTACAGTAAATCAAAAAATAAGCCGGCGTAGTAGCGCATGCCTGTAATTCTGGCTACTTGGAAGGCTGAGGCGGAAGGATCGCCGGAGCCCAGTGGGTCGAGGCTGCGGTGGCCGGAAGCAGTCGCTGCACTCCAGTCTGGGTGACCGAGTGAGACTCTAACTCAAAAATAAAATAAAATAAAATAAATAAATAAATAAATAAAAAAGAAAAACTTTGACCACAGTCAAAGGAGAACTTGGCAAAAACACAGCAAGTCTTGTTTTATGAAACATTGTTGATCGTTATATAGAAGGTATCAATAAACATAAAAGACACTTGGAAAAAACAAACAAACAAACAAACAAACAAAAAACAAATTGAATGTCAACTCAGGGATGTCTGAATTTTTTCACATTCACAAGGTTGTCATTTAGTATATGCTCAATAAATATTTGTGGAATTACTAAGTGAATGAAAGCACTATCAAGTGATTTCAGAAGACCTATAAAGGAAGTATAGTACAAAGAGACTTGCATCAAGGATACTTGTATCCTTGGGATTTCATTAGATTATTAACAGGAAATGAGATAAGGCATTATTCTGACTGAAGCTATAGAAAAGGATATCAGTTTCTGTGTTGTTTACCTGCTACAGCTTTGTGTTTCTCATTATTTAAATTTTTCTTTTACTAAAATTATTTTATTAAATATTGACAAATTATAATTGCATGTATTTATGCTACAAGCTACAAAGTGATGCTATGATGCACACACACACAAATATGGAATAATTGAATCAAGCTAATTAACATACCTATTACCTCAAATATGTCATTTATTCATCCTGTCTGGTTGAAATAATGCATCCTTTGACCAACATCTCCCCATGACCTCCACTCCCAGCATGTGGTAAATACCACTCTGCTCTTTGCTTCAATGAGTTTGTTTTAGGTTCCTCATATTTCTTCTTCTAAAATGAAGATGCCCAAAGCTTTGGACTCAGACATAAACAAAGTGTTGTTTTAAATAAAAGCATAAGGATGGAAGCAGTTGTTACAATTATGAACCATTGGATGCTGTATTTCTCCCTAGTATCATAAGACGAAAAACTAAGACCTGATTGTGTTCCATCATTTCAAGCAGTATCTGTTTTACCAATGAATTCTCCATATGAATAGTAGACATTCTAAGAAGTGAAAAACTGCTGATTTTACAGAAAGCTATTTTTAAAATATTTTATTTTCTAGTAATAATTATGATAACAATAACGTTCTTGTGTATACATAATTTTTAGCTTGTGTTATCAGTAGTATAACATAAAGCTCCGTGTTTATGCTCACTTAGCAGTCAGATTGATTATTTAAAATGCTACAAATAATCTAAACCCAAATAACTAGATGAACTTCCACATTCTCTCATCTATAGGAAAGTTAATTGCATCCATACAGTTCATATATATATATATATATATATATATATTATTTTTTTTTTTTTTTTGAGTTTGAGTTTGAGTTTGAGTCTCACTCCATTGCCCAGACTGGAGTGCAGTGGCACGCTCCCGGCGACTGCAGCCTCGACCTGCTGGGCTCCGGCGATCCTTCCGCCTCAGCCTTCCAAGTAGCTGGAACTACAGGTGTGCGCTACCATGCCCGGCTAATTTTTGATTTATTGTAGAGATGAGGTCTTGCCAAGTTGCCCAGGCCGGTCTTGAATCCACTGGCTCAGTCAATCCTCTCACCTCAGCCTCCCAAAGCGCTGGGATTCTAGGCTGAGCTACTGTGCCCGGCCATGTTCACATATTTTTTATCAACTGATAAAAAGGAAATGGAGAAGATAAGTTGAATTTTATCCATAAATGATTACTAACAATTCAGAGGAGGGAAGTGATATTTTGGCTTTCATTTATAGCTACTTCATGCCTCTCAATTGTTTTCTCCAACTTCAATATTTCTAGAATCATTCATTTTCTTTCGATGACATCACTACTAAAAAAAACAGATTTTAATAACCACTTATATTCACATGGTTCATTCAGTATACTGAATAAAGATGAGTTTACTTTAAGTATTATACAGTTTTATTCCCCTTCCAAACAAAACAAAACATGAAGACAGTAAAAAGATTCTGTAATGTCAAATTGTACTAAGTTTGGAGGATGCTTTGGTACTTAATGCTTGGAACCTTCATTACCATTTGTCTGTATGTATGAATTTTTATTCTGTATGAGGAAAATCACTTGTTTAGTGTAGAACTGATTTAATATAAGACTTTGAAGCACAGTCACATGATAAAACTTGGGGAAAATAACCCATTTAATAATTTTTGCTAATAACACAGATGTTAAAATGTAGGACGGAAATTACTTTAGATTTGAAATTTAACATTGAAAAATGAGAATGTTTGTTTTTCTCCTTAAAGGTCATGGCTCAGAATTTGGGAATGCTAACAGATGATCCAATATATAGTAGTCATTGGTTCTCAATTTTCTTCTCCAAAATTAGATGTCTTGAGTTGTACTAGGAGTCATAAGACTCCTGGTGCTTTAGTCTTTACTTTAGCTGTTTTGTGATTGGAATATTGAATTATTAGGATCCTAAACAGTAAATCACTCTAGCGCCCCATTGTCTCTGATTTAATGACTAGCCAAATATATTAGAATGATAGTTCTACTGCTTAACCTTTACGTGTCAGTTTTTACTTAAGTTGTCACTTAAGAAGCCATAAACAAAGCAAACACGGGAACTACAAAGTGAGAATACCTTTGTAAAACTTCTTCTCCCACCCCCTTAATCCTACACTAAAGGCATAAAGCTTGTGAAATGCATAAAACATTTTATAATTCTTATATTGTCAAGCAGCATGATGTGTTCAGAAGAGTCCTGTAGGGAAATCATAAACCCTAAGGTCCTGTTCCACTCCTGCTTCTGAAAGGGCATATGTCTGGGTAAGAAAATAGGCCTGTCTTCTCATAAGTTTTCATATGAGTAAAATGAAGGGGCAACTAGATTTCATCAAAGCTTATCATCATTCATGGAATTTAGTGCATTCATTGAACTGAGCCAGAGACCATGTCTGAATTATCAGGAACATACATTGTGGAAAGAAGAAAATACATGCAATAAAGGGGTTTGCTTTGTGAAACAAAAATGTATCTCACACTTGGCAAGAGACAAAGTGATTATAGCAAGATATGTGTTTTGTCAAGTTCATGCATGCTCGGACAAATCTGCTTGAGTCTTGTCTGAAATTTGTTGTGACAATTAATTTGGCCAATATCTTCTCCCAATACATGCTACAAGGCTAGAATGTAACCTGCAACAATTTATAAAATACGATATTTTTTTACTTTAAAAAATAAACCAGACCTCTAATTTAGCATTCCTTTTACAACTACTATATAAATCTCCATTCTGTAAATGCTCTTAAATATAGCCCTTAATATACCCTTCATGTCTTTAATTAATGAGGTAAATAAAGTTTTGCTAGGCACAAACAAATAATTTTGGTTTGAGAATTGTACTTTATCAGTATTCTTGATTTACTTAGTACTAAATGCCATTTAGGTTTTATTTATCAAATCAATTTTGAAATAATGATGCCTTGTCATAATGACATTTGCCCTATTATAATTTTTGTATTTTGTTAATGATATGCCAGTGTTAAAGTATTTCAGGGAGTCTAAGTGTTTTCCCCTAAGCTCAAATTCACAGCCCAGATGCCAGGGCCACTGTGTAGTTCCCTTGGGGTATATATTTGTCTTGTCGCTTTTGAAGAAGCTTTTTCAGTGCTGAGAGCTTGTCCTTCTGGGAGCTTCACTGTAGTATTGTGATACGCCAGCACCTAATTTGCAAATGGCTTAAGTCATGATTCTGTCATCCTGCATTGTTAGAGGAGAAGCGCCGAGGTACAGAATGGAAGTGGATTCTTTCTACACATAGGGAAGGAGTTAGCTTGCCTTATGACAATCCACATCCCCACAGTGCTCAGTCATCTGTAAAAAGCATTCTCTTACTGGGTTGTGAAGTATACATTTATCATCTGCTTCTCCACTACTGAATCATATAACCTCATTGCATGCCAGCAATCCCAGAGCTTTGGAGTGTTATAATGGAGAAGAAATATTTTGCTTGTAATTTTGGACTGTGACACTGGTTTTTTTTTCCTCCACAGAATCAGGGCTGGCAACTGTGTTTTATGAAAAGAAGTACATTAGATGTGACATACTAGAATACAGCATATCATTAGGAACATGTGTCACCCTGCTCCCTTAAAGACTGATTTGAATTGCCATATGGTCAATGTGACAGACGAGTCATTGAATATTGATGGGGTCTTGACTACAATATCAACCCTGCCACTGCCAAGTCAGTGTAATTCCAATGAGACAACTTACAATGTATTTCCAGGCCAATCAATTTCATCTTCTCATCTACAATTACATGTGTGTTTTAAATGTCACCTATATTTTCTAGTTTGAGCTTCCTATCTTATCTGTTTTATTTCTCCTTACTACCTGATGCTAATTTATCATCCAAGCAGAAATGTTTGCTGAATCCTAAATATGGTAAGTTCTCTCTTGTTCCTTTATAGATTTTATTCTAGCAGTAAAGCAGAGCTTATTTTGGCTTTCCTAGCACCTCTTTCAATGTATGCCATATATTTTGTGTATTTGATGAGGGTAGATTAAGTTGAATTTGATTCTCTTGCCTATATTAATTGTTTTTACTTTCTTATTTCAATATCAGATTTTCCTGAATATCCTCTACCCACTCTTTTATCTCTTTTACTTAGGCACTATTTGCACTGAATTGCCAACTTTGAATATGTTTTTTCATTTTGTACTTGTTTCTGTATTCTGAATTTCCAATTATATTGCAGAGACTTTCAATTCATGACTATCTTTAGCCCTGTCATTTATCACTGAGTATAATGCACACTATATAATGGTCATTCTATATACTCTCTAATTGTATGGATTCACATAACTTATGCTTTTTTATTTTCCAAGTTTCACTTTCATTTTCTTTCTGATCCATTTTTAATTGGCACAATACTCCATATTTCAAATAACCACTTCCCAAAGCTGTGGACTTCAGGACAGAGCTAATTTAGTATGCCTAAAATAGCATAATATAACTGTGAAATGCACTGTTTTGTATTCAGTTGGTTAATGAGTGTACTTTTTCAATGCAGAGGAAGGAATACTGCCAGCAAGCAAACTTTAAGGAGAGTACAAGCCATGCTTTTCTGTTTTCTGGTTTCTACTGATTCATCAGAATAGGGCATTGTTCTGTGATCTTTACTGCAGGCTCAGAAGCAGATCTATATTTTACAGCTGACTCATTTCAAACGGCCAATTTATTGCTGACTTCAAAAACTTGTTCTGTGTCACTTTTAAAACAAATCAAAATCCTTCATGTGCTAACCTTTTAAAAATGTTTTCGAAATTACTAGAAACTTAATAACTTGTCTTCTCTAACTCTTAGCACTCTATTCCTAAAGTACAGAGTGGTATTAGCAAGCATAGCCATTTCATATTGTAATACTTTGTAGCTAACTGAAAGAAAAGGTTCTAATTTTGTAAGAAAAACCCAGAAGATATATCACACATCAGAGTACTCCAAGTGCTGCCTGAAAACATTCTGTATTATTTTTAATGGAAAAGTTAAAAGCAAACCTACTGAACCGATCTCTAAAGCAGATTTATTTATTTATTTATTTTAGTAAACATATTTTTTATTATAAAATTGTGGGGTACAGCTAAGGGTTAGGCATACAAATGTGCCTCATTCAGGCACCCTTGTTAATAAGGGGTGTCTCCCCGTCCTCAGACAGATATTGACTACCGTTAGTCCTACCTCCCTTCCCCTCCTACCCGTCCCCATAGTTTCCCACACTGTCAGTCCTATTTTTTTTTTAAATATTATGGTAGATAATCAATGTCCGCTATATGAGTGAGAACATGTGATACTCAGATCTTTGTTTCTGTGAGAGATCACTCAGTATTATAGACGCTATTTCCATCCAGGTTGCTGCGAAATTCATGATTTTGCTCTTTTTTATGGCTGCATAGTATTCCATCGTGTATATGTACCACATTTTTTTAATACAATCCTCTTCTGATGGACAGCATGGCTGGTTCCAGGTTCTTGCTATTGTGAACAATTCTAAAGCAGATTTATAAGTTACACAATACAAAGGATTAATACTGTGTGAAATACCAGAGTTCTGTTGTATCAATATGGTAGCTCAGGGCTGAAAATCCATGGTAATATAGATTTTACAAAAGACCTATCATTTACTTGGGGGAGACTTTTTATATTATTAACTGTGTTCCTTTCAAGTGTATACATAGATGCTACCAGATCACCCTACAGATGATGAAAATGTCTCCCCCATTTACCTAAGAAGTAAGCACCCACCAGGCACTATATGAGTGTTCTAGTTCTCCTTAGAGCCAGGTAACTCTATACCTGCCAGTGTACTAGCATATTCATGGAAATCAAATCTTTAGGCAAAAAGCTATAAAGCTGACCTATTTTCTTGTCCAAGGAATCAATAGCATTTCAAGAATCTGTGAATATTCCTGACTGAGGAAAATACTCCTCATTTTTTTCCTTCTCGCTCTGTTCACTGAACTGAGAATCCAGATCTAAACAACAGCCAAGTACCTTTAACATTAAGCAATTTTCCTTGACAGTAGTTATTCTGATAGATTTCTTCCTCACATTTTTTTTAAAGGTATTGACAGCAAATTGAATATCCACAAGTCTGATTCTCTCTAAGTGGGAAAAAGATTGGAGAATAACTGTAAGTGTTGACCTCTTCTGAATTTCTAAGAACTTAGAAACTACTGAGTTTCCAAGAACTCATGGTCTAGTTGTAAAGGAGGTCTGCTGTGTACTCCTGAAATCACATCTTTAAAAAGGCAACTCAAAAAACTGGTTGTTTTTAGAAAGTATGTCTTCCCAAGGAGGAAAAGCAAAACCTTGCTTGTGCATCATGCCTTTAGATGAGTCCCAGAGCAACTAGAATGCCTTCAAACTTGCTTGCTATCAGTTGCAAAACTGGTCGTTGTATGACACAAAGGGATGTGACACGGTTTGAGACTCTCTCTGTGCTTTAACTCAGAAGCCAAGATAGTTATGAATCATGCTATCTTACGAAGTTATAGCAAGAAGATTCTGTAGGGGAGAAAACATCTTTTATTTCCTAGCTCTCTTTAGGTCCTTAGTTGAGACACTTTCCCAAAAACAAAGGACAAGGACAGATTAACAAAATAAAAACAAGCATACGTGTATTAACCCATGCTGTACCTACCACACAGGAGAGGCCTCAGTTCAAAATATTTCCCTCTTAATACTGTTGCTTAAGGGTCTTGCTTAAATAGTATTTTTTAAAAGAGTTATCAATCCTATAGTGTGATAAGACAAAGCAGGGGCAGTTCCCATCTTTTAAAAGGCAGGAAAATATAATAAGATAATAAAATCTATTACTAGATTCCTCTGGGGCCTGTTGTTGCATTTCCCGGGCAGAGAAGTCAGTGTTGTCTCCAGTTGCTTACTCCAGGATTGATGTCCTTCAATTAGGCAAACAGAGGCTGAGGTTGAGTGTTCCTCTATGTTTTCAGCGTCTTTAACCTAACAATCATCAATATTTTAGGGAGAGATATTTTGGCTTCTTTCAAATTCTAGAGATAATTTTGTGTCTTTGTCTTTAGCCAAATGAAGAATTAAAATCTATAACTTTCCCATGGCCACACTGTAAGGGAATATTGGGACTAGTATTAGATATCCCAGTTCCCCAAGGCTGAGTTCTTCACCATGCCATGCCTATTTTCTTAATCCAGGATATTGTCTCATGTAACTTAAAAGTCCATTCCAGCAATGCTTGTTCACTTCTTTGGTTCAGGCACCTGTTGAGTGGCTTTGGAACCCTGGAGGAAAGGGATGGCTCAGGTTTAGAGCAGATCAAGGCTGCCACATCTCTGCATGCTTACCTGATTTTTATCATGGCTCCAGCAGGGTCTTTCACCTTCTGGTAGTCTTCATAATACAAAAGGAATGAGTATGAGGGTTTTCTCTAACAAGATATTACTTTCTTGTATGCAAATCTCTATCAAATCCCAATGCCTCCTAAACAAAGTAGCAAACCTCTTAAGCTAATTATTAGTCTTCTAGTCTGAAAGATCTCTCCAACTACTTTCTTAAGTAAATGCTCTTTTAATAAGCTGGTTGTTGGTCCCACATCTTCCCTTAACTCCCAGTCTCTCTGAGACTCCTACAAAAGAGTAAGAATACACAGTACTAAAAGATACTCATGGAGAGAATGAGAGAAGAAAAGGAGGGAGGGGAGAGAGAGAGAGAGAGAGAGAGAGAGAGAGAGAGAGAGAGAGAGAGAGAGAGAGAGAGGAGAGAGAGAGAGAAAGAACCGAAGAGAAGACAGAACTAAAAGCTTTCGTAAAATTCTGAAATGGTACTTATATGCCCCCAAACAAAAAGCATGGCAGATATAAATGCTTCCTATCCCTCATTCAGCCCAAAGGGACAATGTCCTTTCACCTTTGACAATTTTCCTTCAATATTGCTTGTATATTTTCTGACATGTGGAAAGTTGGGCAAATTTATTATTCAAAACACTCTCAAACTAACACACTATACTTGTATATAAAGAGCCATAACTAGCTAGCTAATGAGATAGATTCTTCCTTTTGCAATGAAAAAAATTCATGAAAACATCTTCTAATATTAACTAGAGAAAAGATATGTGATGACCCGCCTAGCTTTTTTTTTTATTTATAGGACAAACAAATTGATTTATTTTTGCATAGTTAACAAATTATTTTGACATCATTTAAGCTGCATATTAAATCAAGTATAACATTTGGGTGTTGCTATAAACATAAATTCACTATCTCCCTCTTGGACTTCACATTATAAAAAATAGCAGCAATGATATTATAATTTCTGCTTTGTTATTATTATTTTAAAATTGCCAATGGTTATAGAAATTCATGGAAGCAGGAGTGTATCATTATATTACTCACTCTCTTGAGTGATATAAAAGATCCTTGCATTGATTGTGATAAGCTCAGAGACCTGCAGTACTTTAATGTCAAAGTTTTGAAAGAAGTAAGAAAGGAGAGATTTTTTATTAGATCCTTAATGAGACAGTTTCAGACACATGAGAATTAAAGGAGTCCATTAAACTTGAAACTCTCCCTTCATATACTTATTGGAGGAAAATGGAGAAAAAAGCCTCATACTCAACACTGATCAAGTCTCTGAATAAGCCATAATATTTCTTACGTATCATTTTTTATTCATCCAAAAATGAGAGTCATTTCAGTGTTGGGTTATTATATGATTGTAAAGGCTGAGTATGGGCTGGGTCCACTATCCTTTTTAATTTTTAAAAAATCCTTTTTAAACAGCCTTCTAGAAAAGAATAAAGATAATCCAGTGAAATGTCTGACGGATGGAAACCCACATGCAAAGCCAAGTCACAGAGGAGTCAACATTTCAGTGGGTAGGAATTTGGTTGTCTTCCTAGGGATGAAGATTAAACCACTCAACCATAGTGCTGAGTGCCCAGATAAGGAATCAAATTAATTTCAGGTCCACTGAAATAAAGGAAAAAGAAAATAGGCATAAAATCAATTTTAAAAATTAGAGGTAAATTCAATATGCTGATATTCAAAATATCTAACCAAGAGATTAAAATTAACTTGAATTAGAATATATAGAAAATATTTTTGCGTTATTGTTCAAAGGAGACTAAATGTTTAAAATATATGTCTTTATGTAATTTTTTACAATTATCTTCTACTATACCAATTCCAAAATAACTCCCCTATTTCTATGTTTAATAATGTTTAGGAGAAAAAGATAAGAATTATAATATCAGTATCCACACCAAGGATTTTTCAGACTCAAGTTGAAACTGATTGACTCTGGTAATTAAATAGTAACTAATTTTCTAGTTTTCAAAAAAAAAAAATAATAATGCCAAGAGTAATATTTACTAGAAGTAATTCATTACTAGAATCATTATCTCTTGGCATTTCAACATAAGAAGTACGTACTTAGTAATAAATAAATAAATCTTACTACTCCTGAGAAAGTATGTTTTAAACCGAGTGCAGAAAACGAAGTTCTACAATGTTGAGTCACATTTGTGAAGTATTTAATAATTTCGACCTAGAGGTAGAGAAAACACTGGTTTTCTTAAAATATCTTAAAATTTAACTTTACTCATAAATACACCATAAATAAATACAATCCCTGAATAAAGGTAATCATTCTAAAAACCTTTTACAGAACCTGGCACATGATATGTGCTCAATAGATGCTTATTGAAAGTGGAATTGTCTTCTAGAGACAAAGATGGAAAGGGTAGCCATTAGGAAAATGCCATGTACAGAGTTGTATGCATTCGTATGTGTGTTGATTAATATGTCCAGTGGATAAAGCATTCTAGACAACTGTCGGAAGCCAAAAGAAATAGAAACTGTATCTCCCTTTTCCACACTTTGGGAGACAAAAAGAGAATTTCAAGACACGGAAAAGGAAATAGTAAAACTCATGTTTGAGGGAGCCTTCATGGTTATCAAACACTATCATTTTCTCTGTTAAGTTGGTGTGTGTGTGCATGTGTGTGAAGACTCAGTGTACATACATTTGTCTGATAATCTTAAATGTATAGGCATATATTATATCCACTAATAGGGACAGTTTCCCGAGGACTTACATGTAGTGCTTATTTATTCAACTAATTCTTATTTTAAATTCCCAGTTGCTACTTTAAAAACATATACTACTCAAATTTTTAGAGAAAAACAGAGCTGAAGCTCATGAATATCTCCATCTCTAGGACTTAGAAGAACTGCTACCTGTGTCAAATCTCTCTGGATAAATAACTTATGTTGCTTATGGAATAAACAGTGCTCTAAAGTTTCTTAAACCTTGTATAACTGTTTGAAGGGTCACATAGCATATTGCATGTTCTACAAGCGTTTCTCTTCCTTGCTGGTCTTTCCTGAGCTACAAATGGATCCCAGGTAGAGAACACCAGGGACCTTCTCCAAGCTCATACGAACAAAAGCATACATATCGCCCATGTATGCTTTTGCAACTGGATGATTTACCTTTTTTCTCTCTAAACTAATTTTATATTAGGCAAACTTAATTATGGTAGAAAGTAAAAAATAGAAAGGGTTTCTAGGAGAGACTATACAAAATTGGGGCAGGCTATGTGGGAATCGTAGTACTGTAGCAAATCAACACAAATATATTTTGATTCCACTTACGTGTAAAGCATTATCTTGTGTTTCCAAATCATCACTGTAAAGCAACTCTAGTTCTTTGCCTGCTTTAAAACTTTAGTATTAGACAACACAAAGTATCGAATCAAATCAGACTCACAGGAATCAAAGATCTAACTAAACCAAGTTTTACTGATAGTGTGAAGGACACTGACAACTGTAAGAACAGGAAAAAAAAAAGAGAAATATTATCAGCAATGTAGGTCTCCTTTCTTCGTTTACTAACATGTCTCATTTCAAAATTAACATGTAAGGATCTAATAGAGGCACTGGAGCATCTTTTGTGCAAAGAAAACCCTTTTGATATGGATCATCTTTAAATACTCCATTAATCTAGACAGACCAGATACACCCTACTAAAAGCATTTGATTCATAAGGATACTCCTACTACCACAGATTACTAGTGTACTGCTATTAGCATTTGTATGGACTTTGAACCAAGTCATCTATTTCTTTCTTTACCAGGTTTGCCCTATAGAGAAAAAAAATATATAAAAAAATAGATTGTAGGAAGTTAGAGACAAAAAAAACCTCTAAAAGTGCTTTTTTCTTCTCTCTACCCTCAAGCAGTTGCTTGATACATCTGACACCTGAAATATGAGGCATGTTTCACCACAAACCAACCAATCAATTCTGTCATGGACATCACCTGGGAGTCCTCTGGTTTAAATCAATTCTGATACTATCCACCTGGAAGCAGTGTTATTTCCCACAGGTCAGGGGTTTAGCCATATTTTATAATATTATATACAACCTTGATAATAATAATTTGGCTCATGATTTTTCAACTTTACAATTATGCAAGATTAATATGCATTTAGTATACTCCTTGTCTTATGATGGGGTTACTTCAGGATAAACACATAGTAAGTTGAAAATACTGTGAAGTCAAAAATGCACATTGGACTTAGGATATTATCAACTTATAAATTTATGGGGGTTAAAGGTCATCATAAGTTGTGGAGCAGCTGTATCTTCATAATGGTATATTTGATAATGAAATTGCATGCTTTTCCATAATTAATTTTATATAGTTATTCATAATAATCAGAAAGCAATATGTCAATTTAATATTGTTATATTTTACATGGCATACGTAAAACATAAAATATGAGCTATATGTTAATTTATGTATTGGTATATTTATATTCTACATATATATTTTATGGGTATTAAAATATCTTACATAAAATATATGCCTTTGACACAAGTTTTGCAAAGTGTTTTTTTACTTCTATTTATTCATGATGGTTTTTTCAATATAAATTTTCAAATTTATATATATTTGAATATATAACTTTATACTTATTGCCTTTGCATTGTTTTAATTATCTCAACTCAAATAGCTTATAAACATTTATAAGTTTATTTGATAAATATCATGGACTCACATATTTAATATTATTAGTTGTTTGAAAATGATTTGACTGCTGTTACTAGGTTATTTTTTCAATCATTATATTGTTATAATTAATTTGTTATTGCAATACTATTTATAAGAGACTGTCCCTCAGTATTCTAAAATCTTACTATATACTTGCACTTGTTCCTAGGAATTCTTTTTCTTTCATTTTTATTTATCTGTGCAGCAATTCTACAATATTGTTATTGGTGTTTAGTAAAATATTCAATATTGGTATTAAAAATTTATTATTGCTTTCATTTTCAAATTTTCTTGGTTATTTTTAAATCCTTCTGTGACTAGAATTTTAGAATTACTTTGATATGTTTCTTTCCATTACTACCACCATTAAGATTTTGTTTCAACTTCCATTAAATTTCTGAATCTATTTGAGGTTAGCAATTATAAACAGAAAACATGATCTGTTGACTGGGTTTAGATTTTGTCTGGTTTCTTGCCAAAGGGAAGAGTTGGATGAAAACTGGCAGATTATGAAACAATGCAAATCTGAAATTATAAGCTATTTTCCCAAAGCAAGCTCAATATGCTTCCCTCAACTCTTACTTGTAAAGCAGGGTAGGAGTTAGGACTAATTTTAAAAATAAAGATCAGCGTTCTAGATTCATACCCTTTCCCTTCCAGTGCAGAAGGATAAATGAATAAGAAAGAGTTTACCAGTTTGACAGCATGTGTGTGTGTATGTGTGTGTGTTTGTGTGTGTGCGTGCGCGTTCACGCGCATTTAGGTGTATAGGGTTAGGTAGACCATTATTAACCAGGAAATATTTATCGCTAGTTGATGGGGTGGGTATGCCTTTTTTTTTATACCATTACATCAAAAAAGATATTGGACACCAGAAGGGAGAACTATCTTTTTCAGGTAAAATTCCAAAACAAGAATGAAAGAGTCATACACATTTCAAACATTTTAGAAAAAAATTAAGGATAATGTATTTTTAAAATTTTAGTTAAGGAAAAACTTATTTAAAAGTTGTAAGAACTATACAAAGCAAAATGAAACTTGCAATGGTAAAATGTTTAAAAAGTAGTATTTACTAAGATGCTGTTAAAAATGCAGATTTTTGTAATATATATAACAAAATGTTTGTTTCCAGAATATATTTTAAAGTAAAACAAATTAATAAAACGGGCAGAAGTATGAAGGCGAAATTCACAAAAATATACAAAAATCAATAAATATATGAAAATATGTTCAACTTAAGTTATGATTAGAAAAATTAAAATTACTTCCAAATGAATTAGTATTTTTTTACATATTGGTTCTAAAACAAAATGTGTGATAATAGTAGTTGTTGGCAGGTTGTGTAGAAATCATTATACACTGTTGGAGGGAGTCTACCTTGGTATCTCCACCTTAGAGAGAGAACAATTCTCTAGCATTACAAAAAATATGTCACATATATACCAAGAGATGTTCATAACAGCATTTTTAGTAATTAAAATAATTATAAACAATCTGTGTTACATCAGCACAAAAAAATGGATAAATGTGTTGTACTATATTTACAAAAGGAAGACTGAACAGGGAAAGTGAATGAACTAGAGCAAACCTTTAGCATGTATGAATACTTCTCAAAAGAAAAAATATCTTGAGATTAACATAATTATGCACACAGTATATTTTTAAAATTTATTTATTTATTATAAAGATGTGGGGTAACAATTAAGGGTTAGGTATATAAACACCGATCATGCAGGTACCCTTGTTGATGAGGTATGTCCCTCCCACCCCTAGCAGTTTCCCTCAACTGCCAGTCCCACACCCCCTCCCCTGACAGTTTTCCACTATTGCCAATCACTTTCTTATAGCATTATAATTGTTCAAGGTCACCTTATGAATGAGAACATATGGAACTCAGTTCTTTATTTCTGTGATAAATCACTGAGTATGTGCAGGTATGTTTTTTGTAGAAATATTTGAGTTCCTCTGGGTATATTCCCAATAGGGAAAATGCTGGGTCATACGGAAGGTCAATTTCTAGTTCTTTCAGAAATCGCCACAGTCTTCCAAAGAGGTTGCACTAGTTTGTAGTCCCACCAGCAGTGTAGAGGCGTACCTTTCTCTCCACATCCTCACCAGCATCTGTTGTTGTTTGTTTTATTAATGATGGCCATTCTTAAAGGGGTTAGGTGATATCTCAATGTGGTTTTGATTTGCATTTCTCTGATGATGAGTGAGGCTGAGCACTTTTTCATGTGTTTGTTGGCTGCCCGTATATCTTATTTTGAGAATTTGAGAAGTGTCTATTCATGTCGTGTGCCCACTTTTTAAAGGGGCTGTTTTTTTTTTTCCTTTTGGCACCTTTGAGTTCCTTGTGGATCCTAAATGTTAGGCCTTTGTCAGATATACAGTTGGCAAATATTTTTTCCCATTCTGTGAGCTGTCTCCCTGCTCTCTTGATGGTTTCTTTTGCTTTGCAGAGCTTGTTAATTTGAGGAGGTCTCACTTGTCTATCTTATTTCTTACGGTATTGGCCTTTTGGGTTCTGAATAGGAATTGGTTCCCAGTTCCAATTTCCATAAGGGTGTTTCTTGCGCTTTCTAAGATTCTTATAGTTTGAGGTTTTATGTTTAGGTCTTTGATCCATTTAGAGTTAATTTTTGTGTATGGTGATAGGTAGGGGTCCTGTTTCAATCTTCTGCATGTAGTCAGCCAGTTTTCCCAACACCATTTACTAAATAGGTTCTCCTCTCCCCAGTGGTTGTTGTTGGAGGCTTTGTCAAAGATGAGTTGGTTGAGGAATTGAGGCTTTGCTTCTGAAATCTCTATCCTGTTCCATTGGTCTATGTGCCTATTCTTGTACCAGTACCAGGCTGTTTTGATTAGTCATCTTATAGTAAAGTTTGAAGTCTGGGAGTGATACACACAATATTTTTTGTGTATACAGGGTTTAAAACAGCAAAAACAGTATGTATTTTTTTAAAAGTGAAAGTTCATATTCTGACTAAATGTATAGGAATTCAAAAATATTAAATTCCCATGGTGATTATCTGTCAGGAAGGAATGGGAAGTGATGAAAAATTGAATGCGGGATGAACGTTTTACTGTGGTGGCATATTTTTACCCTTAAGTGCTGTATCTTGTTATACAAGTTGTTTTCCTGACCTATCTGGAATCCCTTTGCTCTTAAGCCATTTTCTCTAGGCTTCATTTATACCAGCTGGAAAGTTCTACTTGGCCCAGGTAGAGCCAAGTCTTTGAGGAATAACCTCCTCAAGGAAACAACAGAAGTGTCATTTTGTTTATTCTCAGAGCATCCAGCATCCTGATTTACTGAAAAGCTCATTGCCACATGCTTGGAGCATTGTGTTCCCATTGCCAGAACCTTATGGTGTCTCCATTCCCCAACACTCTATAAAAATCCTTTTCTGCTTAATTGTCTTAAGCAGCTTCTTTAGAGAGTCTCTTCTTCAGTTAGAAAAGATCAATCTTTCTTCAAGTTTCCTGGTTGAAACAACTCTTTATGTATTTTCTGTACCTTAATTATTTTATAATAATAAGCAGATATTACTTTTTAAAGAAAAGGGTATCTTGATAATTCCCTCAGGGCAGTTGATTTTTGAAGGGGAAAGGTGTTTACACAGATATTAATTCTAATTTCCTTCTTTCTTGCCCTCATATTTCCCCAAAGCGTTTCCTCTTTTATAGTCAAAGTGAGCTTCTTGGTTTCCCTCCCTCCCTCTCACAGCAAACTAACATAACATTCTCTGACTTTGATCCCAGATTCTGGGAAGCTCTTGGTCCACTCCCATAATATGAAGGCTGCAGATGCTTGGACTTGGACAGATGCTATGGATGGCTGCAAGTTGAGATCTCCTTCCTAGGAATGTAAACTCATCTTTATGTCTGCCTATTTACTTTCCAGCACATTTTCTCTAAAGTGTATTTAGAGTGGAAAAGTAATACAGAACATGCAGTTGGGTTACCAATTTCATTGGTTTGGCAGGAGTGGGGGAAATGTGTAATTTTTAATAATCTAAATGTGTACAACAGAAATGTTTTGTACTGTACTAGTGTGCAAATGAACAATTGTGTATTAACACCCATGCAATGTTCACCTTGTCACTAGATTTAGTTCTAGAAACGTTTGATACAGGGATGTTTACTGCATTTTATGTTGAATACTCTTAGCTCCAGGCAAAACATACTGAAGTGTGAAATGGTCAATTATAACTGGATACTTAGGATCACTTGAACAGAATATTGTTAAACTGGATGGTTGGCTGTTTAGTGTTCATTTCTCTTTATCTCAGGGTTGGGGATATACAAAGTAGAAGGAGAGTTTGGCACTGTAGGAAGATGACTTCATGAGCAAATTCAGTTATCAAGACCAAAAAGACCATATAAGTCAATTTCATGCTGAGTTGTTTAAAGCTATTTTTTCACCCACTATTTCATAACTTCTCTACTTTGTAAGACTTTTAAACCTCTGAATTTTTGTGAGGTAGACTTTGCGTGATTAGAGCTCTTTAATTTCTTTAAATAGTTAATTCAATCTGTTTAATAGTCTCAATCATTGATACTTTTAAAAGTAGATTCAGAAGGGAATATCAAGAATTTAATTTTAAATGGTTTTCCGCATATAGCCTTGAAGCTTGAGATGTGCATCATATCCTGTGTTTGCTGAAATGTCATTTATGAAACCCGTGATTCCCTGACTGAGAGTTTCATTTAGTATCTTACTTAAGATTCTCTACTGATGGTATTACTAAAGAGTACCTTTCTTATGCTGTATGAGTAGTATTTCTGGAGTATTTTTTCAGATGACAGCAGATAGGAATTTCTGATATTATGGACTGATATTTTCTATGACATCTGTCTGCAACTAGAATTTTATTTGGGGTTAATTTTACCCCAAATTGGGAAACAAGTGAACTATCTTTTTATAACTCCCTTGTTCATTCTTCAAGTACTAATTTCATCCTTCAGACACCCTCAGTTAGTAATCTTTGCAGAGTTTCATAGAGCTTAATAGCCAGGTAAAGTAGGAATATAAAACTTGGGGCAAACTATCATGTCTTTGATATTCCAAAGGGATTTGTGAGCAAGCAGCTGTGGCAAATAGGAAATAGGAACTCTATTTCCAATGTGTTGGTAGGCATGCCTAACCTCCTAAGTCCCAGATATATTACCATGGCTGGCAGAGATAGAATCACTGAAAATTATTCTAGTACATAGGTAAAGATGAGAAATGGAAAGTAGAAAAGAGGAAGGGAGGGTAGGAAGAGTTGGAGGGAGAAAGAGGGGAGGAGAGAGAGAGAGAGAGAATGAATTAGAGTTAGAGTTCCTTGGTGAGAAGAAGTAGAAACAATGACATTGGACATTAGTTCTACACATGACTTTTAACAAACCATACCCTGTACCGGAATCAGATAATCATCCTTTTGAAGCGAAGCTTAAAGTAGGATGAGAAATACTCTACTGATGCTCGATTTTTCTCAACCATCAAGAAAATCCTGCTGATGATTGCTCAGATGCTAAAGTGTTAAAAGGTTATTCCCTGGGATACTGTGTTTAAATATGACACCTTTTAGGACACTAAGATATCTTCAGGCATGAGGAAATATCTTAAATATTAGCAAGAAAATTTCATTTGACTGGAGGGGCAAATTACTTAGGTTGAAAATATAATCTAATTTTAAGTGTTTATATCATTATTCACCTGGGGTTATTTTTGATTGTTTAACCAGAGTTAGCTGGTATATTATACTAACATTAGCTTATCTCCAAGACAATTACTTCTGCAAATGTTGTGGGCAGATTACGTGCAATTATGTATGAGTGTGCAGAGGGAGTATAGTATACAAATATGTATGTGCTGCATAGGGGTGGAAAAAATATAAAAGGAATATTTTCCTACTTTTTCACAATATCATTTGTTTTCAAAAGGATAAAGGAAATATATATAGCTTATGTCCTTGAGATTCTGAAATTGTCTCTCTGTAAATTATCTTTGTATGTCAGATAGTTATGTATGCATAGTAACTTCACCTTTCTTCAACTTAGGAAAAAATACTGCATGTCGAAATATATGAGTTGAAGCTTGTTTTATAAAAAATACAAAATCTCATTTTAAAATGTAATGATTAAATGTTAAATCAGTAATTTAAAAAGTAAATCAAACACTGGATCGGAGTATGGCTTTTCCAATGTTTTCTGGAAATGTCTATCATTTATTTCTTTTCACTTATAAATAATGTTATTATATTTCCTAAACCACAAACCTTAAGTTTAACACATATTTTGAACATGAAAATAATTTTGTCCTATCATAAAGTAAATCATTTTATAATTTTGTTTTGACCCAAGACCTTTCTTCTGGTGTAACAATTTTATGGAATTTTAAAGTTGAAAAATTATATTGTCAGACTCAAGGGAGATTATAGTTCAGCAAAAAGCTCATGTTTTCTTGATAGTTAATTGGACCAATTTGGATAATGTAAATATCTGAACCAGTTAATTTGGCAAGGGTCTTAGAATTGTCAATAAATGCCTGGTTTTATGATAGAATCAATAAACTCATATACCATGAAATAAAGAGTGGAAAGAATGGTGTTAGCAAAGCAAAACATATGTGCTATTATCAGAATAAGCTAAATGGATACTAGGCAGCAAACATAGCAAAAATTCTAACAAATTCATTGACATAATCTTTTTCCTGCCTTATCCTCTTGCCTTTGCTAAAAGCACCTCCTCCCACAAAAAAAAACAAAACTTTTTTTTTTTTTTTTTGTGGAACAAGAGTGAGGAAAACTTATCAAATATACCACGTACATCCTTCCTACCCTCCCCATTTGCTCTATCTCTTCTCTGTTCTCCTTGTGAGTACAAAGACCCTGAAAGACAATAGCAAATATATAAGCAGTCAGTAAGAAAACCAGAATTTCTTTTGTTTTTTTTTTTTTGAGTTGGAGTCTCACTCTGTCACCCAGACTGGAGTGCAGTGGCCGCTCCCAGCCACTGCAGTCTCGACCTGCTGGGCTCTGGCAATCCTTCCACCTCAGCCTTCCGAGTAGCCAGGATTACAGGCATGCACTACCATGGCTGGCTGATTTTTTGATGTATTGTAGAGATGAGGTCTTGCTGCCCAGGCGGGTCTTGAACCCACTGGCTCAGGCAATCCACTCACCTCAGCCTCCCAAAGACCGGGATTACAGGCTGAGCCACCGAGCCCGGCTGAAAACCAGAATTTCTGAAAAGGGACCAAAATGAATGAACATCCAAATCTATTTTTGACATTCACTGCTATATTTTCTGCTTTAAATTGCACTCATCCTCACGATATGATAAATGTTTTTGTCCACAAGTTGCCATGTTCTTCTGTCTCCAAAATGTGTTGTTATTAATTTACTGGTTATGATCTGAGAGCTACACACCAAGAAAAGGATAATTTATCATAAATATAAAGTATGCACATAATTCAAAATAAAACTTTCAGGTTCGTTGATTAAGGACAGCATTCATTTGAGTATCAATGAATAGGTTTTTCTTGACCAAAGACAAATGCTCCAACATAGTTTTACTTTTAAGAATAGGCTTTGGGGGGAAAAAAGTGGTAACTGAGTAATCAGGAAAATATTTGGGGACACATACTTGAATCTCCTAAGCAAAAATATAAACTTTGGTTTTATAAAAGAAAAGCTAAGAAAATAGTTAAAATTGGTTAATTATTTTATTTGTTTATTTTCTAATTCTTAAGTGTTCTTCCACCTAATTGTGCAACACTTTTCTGTTCCGTATGCCATTTACATGACAAATAGCATGGGCCCTCTGTTCTCATGGTCTGCCTACCAGCTAGGTGATAGCCACGTAGGTTGGGGTTGTCCATATGAATAATATCCAGAAAAAGTGTAGAGAAAGTTGATAAAATGAAATGAAAACAGAAGGGCAGAAATAAAGTAAAGAATAAGAAATGAATATTAATCATCAATAAACCAAAAGCTGATTTTTCATAAAAAAATTATAAAATAGGTCATCTGCAAGTACATCTAATTCCCAGCATAAGTGAGCAGGTACAGCTAGTAAATTCTATGAACAAATGGGGGTCTAACAATAGTACAGTATATGTTTATGAAAGACAACAGCGAGGGTATATTTACTCCAGTAAATTTCACAATGCAGATACTTTTTTTAAACAAGACACTTGGCCAATATTGACTCCGCTCAGCGTGAAAAACCATTTAATTTACATGGAACTGAGGAAGTGTTCACAGATGTGGAACTTTCAGTAGTAAAACGAGAAAGTCAAGCAGGAAACCAGGATGGATTGGACATTCTAAATCAGAAGAAATTAAAAAATTGTATGTTTAACTGCCTGTTGAAATAAATGAGTTCTTTAAAAACTCACTCTTCACCACCAAAGCTATAGTTAGTTCTTATCTAAAATAGTTGTTTTTGGAAAGAGAGAAATTGAAAATTTTGCCTCTCTCTTATTTTTAACTACATAGTAGAATATAACAAACCTGGAAAATCAGAATATAAGAAATAGTTAGAACAATTTTACTTTGAACTTTAATACAAAAATATAATGACATATAGTTTGCTGAATTCATAATGCAGATAAAATATCTATTATAATCATGTAAGATGAATTGCAAATGTGCAAAAGTTAATCAGTCAGAGGTTATATTAACATAACTCACTACCTAAATAGAGTATATGGAAGAAAACTATAATCATTTCAATAGATGTAGAAAAAACATTTAAGTTGTATGCTTGTTTGGAGTAAAACTTTTAGTAAATTAGAATTAAGAAAATTACCTGGTCTGAAAATTTTCCTATCAAAAATCTATAGGCAAATGTACATATTGTTGATACATGGCAGGAATTAGCATGAAAATTAGGAATACGAAATTTTGCAACATTATAATGGTGATCCAAAACAATGCAATATGATAATTAAATATATACAGCACGGAAGTAAGAGATAAAGATATTCCTAAATTAGACAAGAACCTAAGCATAGGAACTACAATGTAATAAAACTAAAAAAAATGATAGGAGGTGTAAGAAAGTTTTGCACACAAGGTCAAATTACAGAATTCAACAGTGTTGCTACACATTAGCAATGACTGCTTAAAAAAGAAGTATCCCATGCAAAATGACAGCAAGGAAATAAAGTACATAGAAATAAATACAATAAATGTACATGATAGTGAAAGCAAATGTGCACAACAATTACAAATGAATTAGACTCAAATGTAAAATTGTGTAATTTTTGAAGAAATTAAAAAAATACTTTGTCCTTGCAAAAGGAAATAATCTCTTAAAGAGGATGGAAAAAAAGCACAAACCATGGGAGAAAAATTAATAAATTTGACCACATCATTATTGAAATATTTTTGTCAAAAATTTTCACAAAATGGAAAAATGGAAGGCACAAACTGAAGAAAATATTTTGACTATGTACATAAATTATCAAATGTTAAAATTTAAAGACATAAAAGTTATACATTAATTAAAAAAAGTCAAAAATGCACAAAAATATTTGTATACAATACCTAGAAAAGATGATCAGATGGTCACCAGTAATCATTGAAAGGCAAATTTAAACAACAATGAAAAATATTGTATCTTTTATCAGAGGGGCCAATATTTAAATATCTGACAAAAGCAAGCTTTGACCATGACATAGAAAAGAGCTGCTCTAATTTGCTGGTAAAAGGATATTTTGCTAACACTCTTTGGACACGATTTTATAAACCCTTTTTTGTCTCAGAAGTTTCACTTCTATACAAACCTAAGAAGATTCTCTTCAGAATGTTGAATGTAGGGCCATTTATGACAACAATGTTTTTTAAAAGTCTAAAATTTAAAAATTCATTAATATCGAGATTGATAAATAGTGAAACAAGAGACTGGGATAATTAGTATGAATGAATTAGATGCACATGTATCAATAATGATTAATCTCAGAAACAACACAAATTATTAAAAATTGCTGAGCAATTCAAGTATCATGATTAATGGTAATGTTAAGGGTGAAATTTGGGGCACAGTCCCTAAGGCTTCATGCATGAATTTGTATGCAGTCGTATAAAAGCTCAGCTAGAAAGGATCCATGCTAATGTCAGGATACTGATTACATTCAGGGAGAAAATGAGAGACTGAGTGTGTATGGGTAAATACACTATTTAACTGTATTTGTAAAGTCTTATTTCTGAAATAAAATCTAAATAAGTAAGGCAAAATGTTACCATTATATTTTACTTCTGGATGTTAGACACAATGGGGGTCATCATTTTATTCTATGGCTTTTCTGTTAATGACAAGTGGTTCAAAATAAAAAGGACTACAAAAACACAAACTAGTCTAAAAATCTCCATAACTTGCATGCACTTCTGAAATTAAATGAATTCTGCTAACACCATTGAAAGGATTATAACTAAAGAATTCAAGAAATAATTTCCATTGGCTCCCAATCTCTTAGATTTCTTCTGACCTACATGAAAATAAGCACGAAGTCCAACTGTTCCCTGGACACCATTCTCTAAACTTTAATAATTCTTTTCCTCCAAATCTCATTGCTTCAATTAATGTCATTATTCTTTCTAATCTGTGTTCTTCCTCAGCCATTTCTGCTCTTCATTGCTATTCTTCTCATCCACCCACAACACCAAATTGTTCAAGAAATGCTTTAAGTTCTAGATCTAAAATATCTCCAAAATCTAACACTGTGTTTCCATCCCCATTGCGAATACATTAGTCAGACTCTAAATATTTCATCTCTCTATTAAATACACATATTATATGCATATATAATATAATTTTAGTATACAAATACATTATATAAATAGATATAATATAATTTATAATAAATATATAACATACAAATATATTACATATATGTAAAGAAAAAATATAATCTAATTTTCCTTTTGAAAGGTAAAAGACATTATCATTAGTATAAAAATACCATATATTCATTTTATCTACTTTTTGTAATTAAGGAAAATAAGGAGGTACAGGGACGGTCACACCTCCCAAAATCCTCACAAATTTCTTTACAAAAGTGTTTTAAGCCTTTGTTTTTCACTATTGATATATCGCTAAATATATTAATATAGATGAGTATCTATTTAAAAAGATTTTCCAAAATAGAACTATAACTTTATTACAACATTATTTTAATAATGCATGATGAATAGCTTTTACTCAATTTTAACAAAAAATGATCTGCAGCAAAATTTAAGAAGTTGCTAAACTTCAGAAAAGGATTTGTTCAAAGGAACCTAGTTTCCAATAACTTTTGCAACTGTTAATGAGGAAATTATACAAATTACTAAAATTAGGAACTCAGGTGTTTTAACCACAACTTTAAACAGCATCTATTAATTCCTGTTTTTTCCATTTGCCTATTTATCTTTTAGGCAGATAATTAGTTGAAAATTGTTAGGATTTATTACCTGTGCACTTTGTTTTGTAATAAAATTTTAGCACTTTTAAAGTTTATATTTAAATTGTTTCTATATTCACCACTAGTGAGATAGCATTCTCTATTCCTGACTTTTATTTATTTATTTATTTATTATTTTTTTAGTCTGGTGTTATCACTTTTTGGATAGTATCTTGTTACTTGGCATTTTGTTTTGCCCTTTGAATTTGTACTCATCTGTATTGCATTTTCCAAATTATTACATTGTTCAAAATGCCTGGAATTTGTCTTTTTCTTTAAAGATAAATTAGCTTTTAGTAAACATTTTATGTGCCATGTGAGTACAATATTTTTTAACAACTTAGAAAAAATTTTATTTTCTTTTGAACACAAAAAGTAGTCATGACCTATCTCCTTTTACTTAGACATACATATACTTTATTTTTATGCTATAGCATATAGTCTATATGCCCACAGAAATCATTCCTAGTATTGGTTTCTGATTATGCCTGTGTGTCTTTTAAATACTTTATCTGCATGTAGTCTTATTATACCCATCCTTCTGCTCCATTTTAGAAAAGTCATTAACTTGTGTTTTGAGCTCAATTCATGACCAATGCCACATATACCATGTCTATTGAACCATCTATCACTGATTTCCTACATCTAATTACTGTATGGCATTTTTGTATGAACGATTATCCGGGTTACTTCTTCTGTTTCTCTTTTATAATAAATGTTATAATAAATAAGATTTGATGTATACCTTTATGCTTCTCTGTGAGCATTTCTTTAGGATAAGTGAATTGATGTAGTACTGCTGAGTCATAGGGCCTGCACATGATAACTTTTACTGGTTTACTGACACCAAAATATAAACCTGTGTCCTAACAATCTCAAAACACTTGATGCTAGTAGACATCACGATTTTTGATGATCTTTCCTTTAAATTATAATATTGGTCTTTTATTTGTCCTGTTCTCTTCTCTATAAATAATATGCATGTGTTAATCCTCATTTTTCTCAATTGTGTCAGCATAGCTTTCTCAAAACAGATTAAATATAATCTTTCTAATTTGTTTCTTATTTATTTATTTATTTGTTTGTTTGTTTGTTTTGTAGAGTTTATTAGTGAGAAGAAGAGAGAGAAAAAAGGAAGATTTGTGGCAGAAAGACCTGCCATGGGCAAGTTTCTCAAAAACAGAAAAAGTGCCTATTTTGTCTCTTTAAATATAACTTTCATCTCTATAATGCTTTAATTTTGTCTTTCAATGTTATCACAGAATTTTTATGTCCTTGGCTTGCTTTATAATCTTTTCTCTAAAGACTTGAGTTTCTGTAAACTCTTTTTATTATTATTATTTTTTAAGATTCAGTTTAGTGTCGATACATTTTCTCAAATAATGTCAAAAACATTTTCTCCATTTTTGATTGAATTTATGTATAGTTTCTCCACTGATCCTTTTTTTTTTTTTAGTAATATTTATCTTTGAATGGGACTAGGTGTTTGCCAAATTCTCCGTGGAAGTCAGTGAGCTGGGAGTAACTTGAAGCAGCCTACAACTCTGAACCAAATCGTCCTGCTCCTGCTGAAATCTCTCATTAAATATGTTATGGTTTTTGACTTTGAAGCATGCTTCCTTTTGGGTTTGAGCTGCCAGGGTGGATCCCAGTGAAGCACCCTGTGTCTGGCAATTACAGCTTTATTCTCCATCCTTTAATCTGTCTCCTTGGATTGTAGAAGATGAAAATATATTGCATTATGAGTTCTAACACTCCTGAGACTCTAGTTTTGATCATTGTCTAGTATGTTTGGCATTGAATATACATTCAGCAATTATGTATTTAGAAATATAAAAGAAGCTAAAATATCAATATCATCATATAAAATGCACTATAATCTATACAATAACACCATAAATATTAATATCAACTAACTGACATTTTATCACGTTACTTTGAAACATTTTAAAGTTTGACAATGCCCTACTAATAGTTCTTTAATTAAATTCACCCACAAGATAAATATTAATTATTGTTAAATATAAGTATTTTATAAATTCCTAATTTTAAAATGACTACATCTAAACAGAAAACTTAACTGTAACATATTGTGTTACTTATGAAGAATGATGTGATTCTTCATTAGATTTTTAACATAGCAAACATGATAGCAGAGATAAAATAATAAGTCAGTGACTCAACATTTCTCTAAAATAGCTGCTAAATCAGAATGTGAGCATGCTATAGTATGAACAGTCTGATGTATAAGGAGGAAAATCCCCAGACCAGGTTGTTGAAAGTCCTTGGAGAGATCCTTAGCAAAAGAAATAAAGCAGAAGGTATCACACCTCCAGACTTCACACTTTACTATAAGGCTACAATACTCTAAACAGCCTGGCATCGGTACAAGAACAGGTATATGGATCAATGGAACAGGATAGAGATTCTGGAAGCAAAGCCTCAATTTCTCAACCAACTCATCTTTGACAAAGATTCCAACAACAACCACTGGAGAGAGGAGAACCTATTCAGTAAATGGTGCTGGGAAACTGATTGATCACATGTAGAATATTGAACCAGGACCCCAATGTATCACCATACACAAAAATTAACTCTAAATGGATCAAAGTATCTTAGAAAACATAGGAGACTCCCTTATGGAAACTGAAACTGGCAACCAATTCAAATATTTAAAAATCCAAAGCAAGAAAAACAGAAAGAAATTCACACCTAGAAATACCTTGATGAAATAATAGAACACAAAAGACAATTAGATTTAAAAGAAGGCCTGGAGACCATAAAAAAATATAAACTATAATATAATTTCAAGGAGATACTATGGCAATATATAAATAAAAAATGAGAAGACAGAGCCCCAAATGGAGTTTCTCTACCTCCTTGAGCTCATAAATGACAATTATCCTTTTCCAGAACTCTAGGCAAGTAAGAGGACATTGAGATTAACATGTCCTAAGAATTTGTCTTTCAGCACTGGCCCTGTCCTCATTGATGTGACTTACTTGCCCATCCAGAAACAGACTTCATCACCATGATGTCACTTCTGTGAATGTCTGCTTGCCCCCATCCCCCTCCAAAATAAGTTTTAGGAAGACCCTAGTCTCAAGCTCTGGCCACTATGCGTTCTTTAAACTCTGCTCCCTCTCCCTTTTGAAGATGTGAATCCACCTACTTTCTCTAATCTACTCTCTGAATAAACTATCTTTTTAAATCTAATTTCTGTGTAATTCTTTACATACCCACAGCACCGGCCCACAAAAAATAATAATGAATCTTGTATAAATGTATTAAACCGTACAAATAGCTCTAAATATTAAATGGCATAGTGATGCCAATTGTCTCCAAATTAATTTATAAATTCAATGCATTTTAATCAATATATTGTCAGAGTTTTTTTATTACTTTTTTCTTATGTAGAAAATACCATGGTGTTTCTGCATTCTATAGAAAAAAAAGAGGGATTAAAAATAACTAAGAAAATATTTAAGGTGGCTGAAAAGTAACAGGAATTGTTCAATAAGATATCAAGAGTTAAAGTCCTAGAAATTAGTTTATTGTGATTTTGGCATAATCATTCACAAATAGAGTATAGAAAAATGACTAGCAAGCCCAAATGCTGACCCATACCTAAGGGGCAACTTGATGTTTGACTGAGGTAGAAATGCAAATAAAAGGGAAAGGAAGAATGGTCAATGAATCATACAGGATTAGTTTTTCCATATGACAAGCATAATTGTATTATAACTCTATCCCACATATAAAAATAAATCCAAGTAGATAGAGATAGTAAACATATAACTGGTTTTTGATATTAAAAAACATAAAAGAATTTCTGCATGATATAGAGGATTGATTGATTTATTAAATAAAACATGAAAAGCACAAAACAGGAAGTAATTGACAAGTTATATCACATTAAAATGGGAAACTTTTGTTTACCAAAGGTATCATAAATAAGAAAATGGACAACAAATAGAAAATATTTGCAACTTATGTGACTGATAAAGACTTGGCAACCAGAATATCTACAAAGCCTTTGAGATAAAAAAAAGTAACTGAAAAATAAACAAAAAATGCAAACCAGAGACATTCAGAGAAGAGGAAGAAGAACTGACAAATACCAGAAACCAAGAAAATTCAAATTAAGACCACAATAAAACATCATTTTAAACTCAAAGGTAAACAAAGATATGAAGAATTGACCATGTCAAGTAGTGGAGGGGATTTGAATCAACAGGGGATGCTTAGTTAATCCTGGTGGTCATGTAATAAATCAGAGTCATATTTGGCATTCTCTCATAAAATAGAATGCACATATATTCTGGGACCCAGACATTAAAATTAAGCACCCTAGAGATATTCTGACAAATGCACAAATGAAGAGAATTGCAGCAGAAAGTCCAGAAAGCATTGCTTATCATAAGAAAAACAACATGGAAACAACTCGAGTGTCCAAACAAAATACATATCTAGGACAATGGATAGTGTTTTGCATATCCTGTTGGTGTATATGTATTATACATTATTTAATATCTACAAAAGAGCTTATTTTCTAAACAATAATGATGAATGTGGAAATTATCATGCTACTATAAAAATAAATAATGATAGGAATCAACTATACAGCACCATTAAAAACTTTTATAATATGCCAAATTGTATGTCATTATATAACAAATACAGGTGACTTTTACTTCATTCTCTTTATTTCCTGGAATCTCTAAAGTTTAAAAAACATTTTAATTAGAAAAATATTTAAATATAGATTCAGGCTAATTCTTTTGAAAATGAAAGATAAAGTTGAAAGAAACATTTATTAGTATGTGGCTATTACAGTAGACTAAGACATAGAAATATAGCTAACATTAATAAGATGCCCTGGAGGAGCTGGGATAATACCAGGAAGAAATCACATGAGAGAAACTAAGTTATTATACGTCACATAAGAAGAAAATATGAACTTATATTTGGATTTTGGTGTTGTTTTCCTGTGTGTTATATTTTGTGATTTAATTTATTGCCTTGTCTAAAATTCTTTTAATTCTTATAACCTTAACATAATAATTGCAAATATATGTCCAATGTTTTTGGTGTCTTGGGCTAGGGGCTTATTTAAACAATTACAGATTTCTACAACCGATTTCTCTTTATGTTAAGCTACCTACTTAGTTATTTTTCTTCACCCACAGGAAACAAAGACAAATTAGAAGACCTGTTGAGTCTCTTTCCACTTATATACTATAAACTGTGAATAAGAACACTTCTGGTACTTTGGAGTAATTATTTTAAATTAATGTGAACAGTTTTTGTTTGATAGAGCATAGGAAGTGATAGCTGAAAAGTATAAATATTTTTTGAGTATAAATATTGTTGGGACTGTGCTACCAGTACAAAAATAAGCATCCGAATAATTCTTTTGTATTATTAATAAATTATTTAATTGCATTGCACGAATAATATCTTTGGTTCCTAGGATCACAGATATTCATAAATCTTCCCAGTCAGAAGGCTAGTGTGTGTGTGTGTGTGTGTGTGTGTGTGTGTGTGTGTGTGTGTGTGTATGTATGTATATATTTTACATTTTAGAGTCATGGATTTTCATCATAAAACGTTGATGCCTTGTAGCTAAAAGTATAAAGTTTACCATAAATCTAAAAATCCATAAATGGCTGAGGGGTGTGTGTGTGTGTATGTGTGTGTGTGTGTTTGTGTGTATACACGTGCATGTGTTCTGTGGATTATACATCTGATTTTAAAATAAAAGTAAAACTTTATCATTTAAAGTCATTTTTATCACAAAAATCAAGAACATAAAAGCAAGAATTTGCTTGGAAGTTTTATGATCTGCAAACTCTTCTATTCTGATACGTCAATAACTTATTAAAATATTACTCTATATTGATGATAATATCCGAGATCAGGAAAGTTTAGTGTTTATCTATGCATACCAAAGTGAAGAAGCAATTGTGTTGCAAAGCAATTCGTCTATAAAAAGAAAACCGTGTTGATTGTATTACTGGAAAAATGGTAGTCCAATTATTGCAGCAAGGCACTTATTTATCTCTTGAAGTTTCTTGATTTCTACACAAAATTCTCAGAGATGTAAGGAATTTTGTTATTCCTAACATAATATTAAACAGATTTTGTGTGTGTTGCTTCAACTATGATTGTTAGCAAGTCCTTTGTGTCTGTAACAGAGTTTACTTACACAAAGTTTCTCCCTCAGTTGTACTACTCTAATGTATCATCCCAGATGATCTTCCTCTAATGTATCATCTCAGATTTCTCTGCTTCCTAGAAATTGCACCTAAATAATTTTTCCCACATAGTTTCTCAGCACAGTTGTTTTAAACACTGGAATTGTCAGGCATCACTGCAGGTGTCAGAAGAAGCTCACAGAATGATAAGTGTGTGAATTCCTCTTTCTACATCCTTGTCAGTGGTGGCAGCATTATTCCAGGTAAGATCTGTGAGCAGGTAAAATCCATTCACACAAATAGGACCACATGGATTAATCAAATAGATGCTAACATGTCAATAATTCTGGCAATGAATAAATTAGTGATACTTCTTTTATAAAAGTATTCAAATAATAACCTAGTGACTTATGAGATATAGTTTTTTTATTGTGCGTGTGATTTTAATAATTCAGAAGCTCTGTTTTTTAAAACTCATATTTGTTTCCAGTAAAAAGCATAATTTTGTCCTTGAATTTACAGTTTATTAAATACCTCATTTGTTTCCCTGAAGAAAAGTCTTAGAATTTTGACAGAAACATCAGTTCCAGAGAGATTTACATCAAGAAAAAAAAAATAAACATTCTTACGATTTATCCAGGGACTCTTTACTTGTGTTTCATAAAATCTATTTAAGAGCCAGAAATTCTCAAAAATATAGTGTTAAGTATCTTTCTTTTTTTAATTTACTTTTTATTTTAAGGATGTGAGGTACATTTCAGGATTAGGTGTACAAGTGGTCATGATACAGGTAAAGTTTGGGCCTCCCTTTGGTCCCCACTTTGCCTGGTTTTAGATCAGGTACCCTTATTAATCTTATGTTCCCCCCTTCATGGCAGTTTCCCGCTATTGCCAATCCCTCTCTTATAGTATTATGATAAATGTTTGGGGTCCGCTTATGAATGAGAACATGTGGTACTCAGTTCTTTGTTTCTGTGAAAGATCACTGAGTATTAGAGACTCTAAATCTATCCAACCTGCTGCAAAGTCATAATTTTGTCCTTCTTTATGGCTGTGTAATATTCCATTGTGTATATGTTCCACATTTTAAAGATCCAGTCCATGTTCTATAGGCAATATATTTGGTTTCATATTTTTGCTATTGTGAATAATGCTGCAGTAAACATGCGTGTGCAGGTATCTTTTTTTTTTTTTTTTTTGAGTTGGAGTCTCACTCTGTCGCCCAGACTGGAGTGCAGTGGCCGCTTCCGGCCAATGCAGCCTTGACCTGCTGGGCTCCAGCGATCCTTCCGCCTCAGCCTTCCAAGTAGCCGGCAGGTATCTTTTTTATAGAATGATTTGAGTTCCTCTGGGTATATTACCAGAAGGGGTTTGTGGGGACAAATGGAAGGTCAATTTTGAGATATTTTAGGAATCTCCACACTGTTTTCCACAGAGGTTGTGCTGGTTTACACTCCCATCAACAGGGTAGAAGCAGTCGCTCCTGCATCCTCTCCAGCATCTGTTGTTTTTTGAGTTATTGATGATGGTCATCCTGATTGGAGTTAGGTGCTATCTCAGTATGGTAATAATTTATATTTCTTTGATAATTAATGAGGCTGAGTATTTTTTCAGGTATCTGTTGGTTGCTTGTATGTCTTCTTTTGAGAAGTGTCTATTCATATCTTTTGCCCACATTTTAATAGGACGGCTTGTTTTTTTTTTTTTTCTTTCAGCACATTTGAGTTCTTTGTATATTCTGGATATTAGGCCTTTGTCAGTTATACAGTTGGCAAGTATTTTTTCCCGTTCTGTGGGCTGTCTCTTACGCTTGATGGTTTCCTTTGCTTTACAGAAACTTTTCAGTTCAGTGAAATCCCACTTATCTTTTATGGCATGGGCCTTTGGTGTTTTGATCTGGAATTGATTGCCTATTCCAATTTCCATAAGGGTGCCTCTTGCATTTTCTAAGATTCTTGTAGTTTGAGGTTTTAAGTTTAGGTCTTTGATTCATTTAGAGTTTATTTTTGCATATGGTGATAGATAGGGGTCTTGTTCAATCCTCTGCATGTGGCTATTCAGTTGTGCCGGCACCATTTACTGAATAGGTTCTCCTCTCCTCAGTGGTTGTCACTGAAGACTTTGCCGAAGGTGACTTGGTTGAGTAATTGAGTGTTTGCTTCTGGAATCTCTATTCTGTTCCATTGGTCTATATTCCTGTTCTTGAATCAATGACAGGTTGATTTGATTATTGGAACCTTATAATAATGTTTCAAATCTGGAAGTGTGATACCTTCCACTTTGTTTCATTTTGCTGAGGATTGTTTTGGCTATTTGTGGTTCTTTATATTTCCATGTGAATTTCTGTGTTGTCATTTCCAGGTCTGAGAAGAATGATATTGGTAATTTAGTGTGTATTGCATTGAATCTATAGATTGCCTTTGGTAGGATGGACATCTTAACAATGTTGATTCTTCCAACCCATGGGCATGGAATATTTTTCCATTTATTCTTTGATTTCTTTGAGCAGTGTTTTGTAGTTTTTGTTGTAAAGGGTTTTCACTTCTCTGGTTAGGAAGATGCCAAAATATTTCAATTTTTTGTGTCTATTGTGAATGAGATTGTGCTTTTTATTATATTCTTTGCCTGGTTGTTGTTGTTAGGCAATAATGCAATAGCCTTTCACACATTTATTTGTACCCTGAGACTTTGCTAAAGTCTTTATCGGAGCAAAGAAGGTTTTGAGAGATTCTCTTGGGTTTTCAAGGTATAGGATCATATTGTCATCAAATAGGGATAGTTTAACTTCTTTTTTTTCTATTTGAATACTCCGGATTTCCTTCTCTTGTCTGGTTGCTCTAGCTAGGATTTCCAACACTATGTTGAACAGGAGGGGTGAGAGTGGACAGCCTTGCCTTATTCCAGTTTTCAGGGAAAATGCTTCCAATTTCTATCTGCTTAGCAATATGTAGGCTGTGGATATAATCAAAGCTGGCTCTTTATATTTTGAGATATGTTCCCTCCATGACTATGTGCTCAAGAGTTTTCACCAAGAAGGGATGCTGGATTTTATCAAAAGCTTTTTCTGCATCTAATGATATGATCATGTGGGTTTTGTTTTTACCTTTGTTGATATATTTAATTACATTTATGATCTTGTGGATGTTGAACCAGCCCTGCATCCCAGGGAATGAAGTCTACTTGGTCATGGTGGATAGTTTTTGAGATTTGTTGCTGGATCCGATTTGCTAGACTCGATTGAGCATTTTAGCATGTATGTTCACCAGGAATATTGGCCTGTAGTTCTCTTTCTTTGTTGGCTCTTTACCCAGTTTAGGTATCAGTGTGCTGTTAGCTTCATAAAATGATTTGGGGAGAATTCTATCATTCTCAATTGTCTGGAATACTTTCAATAGTACTGGTATCAGCTCCTCCTTCTATATTTTGTAGAATTCCACTGGAATGTCATCTTGTCCAGGAATTTATTTTTTTAGGTATTTTTCTCACAATGGAGGCAATTTCCTGGGCTGTTATTGGTCTATTTAGTGTCATAATTTCTTTTTGTTACAACATTGGAGGTAGTGTGATGTCAGAAAATCCTCCATTTCATTTAGGTTATCAAGTTTGTTTCCATACAGGTGTGCATCGTCATCTCTAATAATCTTTTGAATATCTTTGGAGTCAGTTGTGACTTGATGGTTTGCATTTCTGATGGTGTGAATTTGGATTCTTTTCTTTTTCTTGGTCATTTTGGCTAAAGTTTCATCAATCTTGTCCTTTCAAAAAATCAGCTTTGTGTTGCATTTATTTTATTTATTTATTTTTTTGAGTTGGAGTCTCATTCTGTCACCCAGACTGGAGTGCAGTGGCCGCTCCCGGCCACCGCAGCCTCGACCTGCTGGCCTCCGGCGATCCTTCTGCCTCAGCCTTCCAAGTAGCTGGAACTACAGGCGCGTGCTAATTTTTTATTTATTGTAGAGATGAGGTCTTGCCAAGTTGCCAGGCAGGTCTCCAATCTGCAGGCTCAGGCCATCCATTCACCTCAGGCTCCCAAAGGCACGGGATTACAGGTTATCATTTATTTTTTATATGATATTTTTGTCTTCTGTAGCCTGTATCTGGGCTTTACTTTGGTGATTTGGATTATTGGACTAAAGTTAGGATTTTGGGATTCTGGCCTTTTCAAGCTCCCTTAGGTGATTTATTAGGCTGTTGACTTTTGATCTTTTTATTTTCTTGATGTGTGCTTGCAGAGATATAGATTCCCCTCTTAGTACTGACTTCATGTCATCTCAGAGGCTTTGGTAATATGTTTTGTCATTTTCATTTGTTTCCAGGTATCTTTTAATTTCTTTTTTGATTTCTGTGTTGACCCCAGAGTTGTTCAGCATTACGCTCTTTAGTGTTCATGTCTTTGTGGGTTTTGAGGGTATTTTGTTGGTAGTGATTTAATTTTTATTCCACTGTGGTCTGAGAAGGTGCATGGCAATATTTTGACCTTATGAAATTTATTTAAGCTTTATGATTTATGATTTATGGCCAAGGGTGTGGTAAATCTTATAGTATGTTCCATGTGGTGATGAGCAGAAGGAATATTCTGTGGTTGTTGGGTGGAGTCCTCCTTAGGTATCTATTAAGTCCATTTGAGCAAAAATCTAGCTGAGGTTCCAGATATCTTTGCTGATTTTTGCCTTGATTATCTATCTAGGGTTGTTAGTCCTCAGCTATGGTAGTGTTAGAGTCAATATCCTTTTGGGTGCATATATGTTAGATATTTAGAGTTAGTATCTTTGTGTTGGGTGCCTATATGTATAGGATAGATATTTCTTGTTGATGGTTTGAAATTTTTATCATTATGTAGTGTCCTTCCGTATCTTTTAAAATTTTTGATGGCTTAAGGGCTGTTTTGTCTGATATTAAGATCATGGTTCTTACCTTCTTTTGTGATCCGTTAACCCAAGGTTGTTTTGTCTGATATTAAAATCATGACTCCTGCCTTCTTTTGTGATCCATTCACCTGAAAATGTGTCTTCTATTCTCTAGCTTTGAGCTGTGAGCACACTTTGTGATGAGATGTGTTTCCTGGAGGCAGAATATTGTGGGTTGTGTTTTTCTGTTGTTTTTTTTTTTTGTTTGTTTGTTTTTTTAAGCTGTTTGCCATTCTGTGTCTTTTCAGTGCTGTATTTAGTCCATTCACATTCAGGCTGATTATTGAAATGTGAGAGTTTCTCCCTGCCATAAGGCTCTAATGAAGTTATATTTTTTTTTCTTTTAGCTTTTGTGTTAATATATTTTTGTGCTTTCATTTTTGTGGTTGTGCTGTGTAGTCTTTGTGGTCTTGTGAAGTATATGGGTCTTTCTTTTGTTTCATTTTTATTTTGTGCAGAGCATCTTTTTAAACATCTCCTGTAGTGCTGGTCTGAGCTTCATATTCTAAGGATTGCATCTCTGGGAAGAATTTTAATTCTTCGTCACTGATGAAGCTTAGCTTGACTGGGCAGAAAATTCTTGATTTAAATTGCTTATATTTGAGAACATCAAAAATTGGGGTTCAATCCCTTCTGGCCCATAATGTTTCTGCAGTCATTCTGTTGGTCTCCCCCAGTATGTAATCTGAACTTTTTCCCTTGTTGCCTTTAGGATTTTTTCTTTTATGCCTACTTTATGTAGGTGAATTACTATGTGTCTCATGATTGGTCTTCTCACAGGATGTCTTGCAGGGGTTTTCTGAATCTCTTGTGCTTGTATAGTTGCCTCTCTGGCTAGATGAGAAAAGTTTTCTCGAATGACTTCATGGCATGTTTGTTCCAAGGTGTTTTCAACTTCTCTTTCTACTTCAGGTATTCTGTTCACATGTAGTTTTGGCTTCTTGATAAAATTGCATATCTCTTCAAGTTTCTTCTTTCTTCCTAAGCTTTTTTTCTCTAAATTTATTAATAGATTGGGTTAATGCCATATTTTGGTCATCTAGCTCTGAGATTCTTTCTTCTGCTTGGTCAATGCTGCTTCCCATTCTTGTCAGTTTGTTATTTATTTCTTGTGTGAAAGTCTTTATTTCTGTAATTTCTAAACATTCTTTCTTGAGTCTATCCAACTCTGTTACAAATTTCATTTAGTTTTAGTCCTTGCAATTCTCAATTTGTATTCATTCCATCCAATGATTCTCTGATCTTCTATGTACCATTGTTCTTGGAGGTAGTCATTGTTTGTGCTCCAGTAGCTGTCCTTTCAGGCACTGACTCTTTACTGGGGCTCTGAAAGTTGTCAGTGACTTTTCTTTGGTTTTTCTTCATTTGAAACCATTCTCTTAATCTTTCTCTTTATTCAGTTGTTTGATGGGAAATGGAGAAGCAATCATTTCTGATATTTGTTCTTCCTTCTGGCCTTCCCTGAGCTGGGGTTCTGGGTTTGTTCAATTATGGAATAGGTCTGGGGTGGGCGTTGTGCTATCTCTGTACAATTCTGAGCACTTGCTAAGGGGTGGGGGAGGGGCCACAAGAATTCAGAACCTACTGATGGGTCACAATGCTTGCTATCTGGTGAATGGGTCAGCTGGGGTTTCCTCTCCATCTCCACACAATATGATCTTACAATGGGTATGCTTTTGCAGCTCCTGAATCCAAGACAGGGTTTAAGAGAGAAAAGAGAGGGATGAAGGAGAGAAAAAAGGAAAAGAAGAAGAGATAAAAACACAGAGAGAAATAGAAGGAAGAAAGAAAAGAGAAAACTGACCAACAAACAAGTAAATAAAGCAAACAAACAAGACTAACAAACCAATTTCCCCCTCAACAAATGTTGAGACAATTCTCAGCTTTAGTATATCTCTTTGAAGGGGGCAGAGCTCACTCTTCTGCAACTGCAGGTCTGTTACTGCAGGTTTTCTCTTTGGTGTTGAAACTTAAGATGTTAGACTCTTCACCTCCTGCTGCTTGCAATTGATAGCCAGTTTGTTTGTGGGGGATGGGAGGCATGGTGTGGGGGATAACTTGACCTAGCATCTCCCAGGCTCTCTTCCCCTTCCATCCTCTCCCAGAGTGGTCACATCTACAAGGGTATCTAGTTTGTGGTGAGGGAATGGAGCCTCCAGCCTCTACTTTGCCTTCCCGAACTCTTTTACTTGTTTCTAAGGTGGGGGGGGCAGAATTAGCTAGGCACTCACCAGGCTCCTTCTCAGTCAGATCCACTGTATGTGTCTATCACACAGCAACTGACTCAGGGTAGGGATTGGATTGTCTGGGGTTCTGCATCCACTGTTACCCACCAGGGCTTGTGTACTGGGGGTGATACTCTCTGAGTTCATAAAGAGCAACCCCAAAGCAATGCAGAGATCACTCATCGTCTTAAAATGTAGGTCTGCTCTTCCACAGAGACCACCCTGGAGCACTTCTCTGCCTGGGCTTTAGAGTGGCTACTCAGTTTTTCTACAGGCTGCTGATTCTGCCACAAATGGGGTTGGAAGAGATAGGTCCTTCCCTAACAAATACCACAGTGTCTGGACTTCTAGCCTAGCCTGGTACTGGAAGTGGTTGCAGCAAGTTCAGGTTCAGGATGACCTCTCCCTGTTACTTCTTTGGGACCCTGCCTCTGGTTCCCTCACTGTGCTTCCACCATGGCCTTCACTGTCACTGTCTGACTGGGCACTACAGTGGTGGAAGCGGCAGTCACTCTAGTGGCTGCTTCCTAAGAAAAGCATTGTTGATTTTAGAAAATAGCACTCAACTTCTGCACCCCAGGAAACACTAGGGTCTAAGTAGAGCAGATGTGGCACCAGTGTCTTCACCAGGACAGCCCTGGCCAGTTCCTCCCGAGTCTCCACTCGGTCAGCCACTCACACACCCACTTACACACAGACACAGATACAAATTTGTTCATACATTTACTCTCATACACAAGGACTCATGCAGGCTGACTGACTATGCCATCTTCTTCTCCACCCACAAGTACCTTTCTTAATCAAAATAATTAGTCTTAGGAATTTATAGATAGGTGAATCTTATGAAAGAGAAGAATTTGAGAGTCATTAAAACTTTGGTGATTCTGTTTTCTGTAAACTTACAGACTTTGGACATATAATAGTTAAAAATTATAGCATCCTCAAGATGCAGTTTCTGATACAAAGCGCATCACATGGATAAACATTAAATAAATATTTATTAATGATGTAATTTATCTACAAGTTTGAAAAGTTCCCTTTTTAGGCATGGTTACAAGCTGTGGAGTTAAGTTTTATATATTCTAATAGCTATATAATAGACTCAATGGGTACTCAGCTATAGGCAAGTTGCAATTAGTCCCAGCACTTTGGGAGGACAAGTTCAGAGGATGCTTGAGCCAGTGGATTTGAGACCTGCCAGGGCAACTTGGCGAGACCTCATCTCTACAATAAATCAAAAATTAGCTGGGCATGGTAGCATGTGCCTGTAGTTCCAGGTACTTGGAAGGCTGAGGCAGAAGTATCACAGGAGCACAGCAGGTTGAGGCTGCAGTGGCCATGAGCATGCCACTGCCCTCCAGTCTGGGTGACACAATGGGACTCCAACTTAAAAAAAAAAATACTATTTTTTTCTCTTTTTATTTTATTTTATTTTAAAGATGTGGGGCACAATTCAGGGTTAGGTATGCAAATGTTCATTATGCAAGTACCCTTGTTGATGAGGCTTGCCCCTCCCTCCTCTGGAAGTTTCTCTCAACTGTCAATCCCACCCTCCCCCCCGGCAGTTTCCCTACTATTGCCAATCCCTTTCCTGTAGTATTATGAAATTTGTTCAAGGTCCCCTTATGAGTGAGAACATATGGTACTCTGTTCTTTGTTTCTGTGATAGATCACTGAGTATGATAGACTCTAAACCCATCCAAGTTGCTGCGAAGTCCATATGTTTGTTCTTTTTTATGGTTGTATAATATTCCATTGTGTACATGTACCAATGTACACAGTGAAATTTTGTAATTCAGTCAAGCTTTGATAGGCAGCATGGTTAGTTCCATGTTTTTGCTATTGTGAATAGAGCTGCAACAAACATGTGTATGCAGGTATCTTTTATGTAGAATGATTTGAGTTCCTGTGGGTATATGCCCAATAGGGGGATTGCTATTCCAGAAACAAAGCCTCAGTTTCTCAACCAACTCATCTTTGACAAAGCCTCCAACAACAACCACTGGGGAGAGGAGAACCTCTTCAGTAAATGGTGGTGGGAAAACTGGATGTCAGCATGCAGAAGATTGAAACAGGACCCCTACCTATCACCATACACCAAAATTAACTCTAAATGGATCAAAGACCTAAACGTAAAACCTCAAACTATAAGAATCTTAGAAAGCACAGGAGACACCCTTATGGAAATTGGAACTGGGAACCAATTCCTCTTCAGAACCCAAAAGGCCAACACCATAAGAAATAAGATAGACAAGTGAGACCTCCTCAAATTAATGAGCTTCTGCAAAGCAAAAGAAACCATCAAGAGAGTAGAGAGACAGCCCACAGAATGGGAAAAAATATTTGCCAACTGTGTATCTGACAAAGGCCTAACATCTAGGATCTACAAGGAACTCAAACACACTGAAAGGAAAGAAACTAAAAGCTCTATTAAAAAGTGGGTAAAAGACATGAATTGACACTTTTAAAAGAAGATATATAGACAGTCAACAGACCCATGGAAAAGTGCTTAGCCTCACTAATCATCAGAGAAATGCAAATCAAAACCACATTGAGATACCACCTAACCCCGGTAAGATTGGTCATCATTATGTTGATTCTTTCAATCCATGAGCATGGGATATTTTTCCACTTGTTTGTGCCATCTTTGATTTCTTTGAGCAGTGTTTTGTAGTTTTCATTGTAAAGGTCTTTCACGTTTCTGGTTAGGAAGATGCCAAGGCATTTCATTTTTTTTGTGGCTATTGTGAATGGACTTGTGTTTTTTATTTGGGTTTCTATTTGTTTATTTTTGGTGTAAAGAAATGCAATTGTCTTTTGCACATTTATTTTATATCCTGAGACTTTGTGAAAGGCCTTTATCAGTGTAAGGAGGGTTTTGACAGATTCTCGTGGGTTTTCAAGGTACACAATCATGTCATCTGCAAAGAGAGATAACCTGACTTCCTCTTTTCCTGAGTGTAAACTAGTGCAACCTCTGTGGAAAGCAGTGTGGCAATTACTAAAAGCTCTAAATATCAACCTCCCATATGACCCCGCAATCTCCCTCCTGGGAATATACCCTGAAGAACACAAATCACTCTATAAAAAAGATACCTGCACGCGTTTGTTTATTGTGGCATTGTTCACAATAGCAAGAACCTGGAAGCAACCATGCTGTCCATCAAAAGAGAACTGGATTAAAAAAATGTGGTACATATACATGATGGAATATTATGCAGCTACAAAAAAGAACAAAATCATGAATTTCATGACAACCTGGATGGAACTAGAGTCTATAATACTGAGTGACCTCTCACAGAAACAAAGATCTGAGTATCACATGTTCTCACTCATATAGTGGGCCTTGATCATCAATATAATACCATAAGAAAATGACTGACAGTGGTGGGAAACTATGGGGGGGAGGGGAATGGAGATGGTATTAATGGTAGTAAATATTTGATGGGGGGACACCTCTTATCAACAAGGGTGCCTCAATGAAGCATATTTGTATACCTAACCCTTAACTGTTCCCCACGATATCATAATAAAAATATTAATTATATTTAAAAAATGGGCATTATTAATAATAATAAAAAAACAGGTACTGGCAAGGATGCAGAGAAACAGGAGCACTTATACACTGCTGATGAGAATGCAAACTAGTTCAGCCTCTTGGAAGTGAGTGTGGTGATTTCTGAAAGAACTAGACATTGACCTTCCATATGACCCAGCAATTAATACTATTCTAATTCCTCAATTATTAAGTCTGAACTTTAAGGCTTGCTAAAGTGTATATACCATCTATTTTGTGTATGACAAAGACACCTATAAAATATTTAGCACAAGACTTTGTACAGTGGATGTGTACACCTTGGCACCTGAGATAGAGACATCAAGGCAGATGTGTTGATAGCTTTTTTGTGCCCAGATTATTTCATAATTTCAGGGTTTTCCCTAACTTTGTCTAGTGGTGAGTGGTTCTACTTGCCCCTGGACCATGTTAAAATTTCATCTAAAATAGAGTCCTCCAGATTCCAGAATCTCCCTTCATTTCATGTAGATGCAATAACCAAGGTCAGATAATTCAACAGCAGGACTATTATCCCTGCTACAGGAGAAAAAAGTACTCACCAAAATAACTGTAGTTTCTAACTGATGTGTATCAGCAGGAACTGAAACCCTGGGAAAGGATCTGGAGTGTGCAGATTCAGGGGTATAGAAGAAATATAAAACGTGATGAGGGGTCATTATCTCATGACATAGAACTTAACTTCCCAACAAGGAAGTCTGGAGATTTTATTAACACATTGCTAAAATAGTCCCTTAATGTTTGGGAAGAAGAGCATCTCTAATACAGAAAAAACATCACCAGGTATAATATTCACTGTCTGAGAAATGGGCCATCTGAGACTCAAGGGTTAAATTTTTTAAAATTTGTTTTGCTTTAGGATGGAGATTGAGGCTCAGATGGTCCATTTTCCAGATAGTGAATATTATACCTAGAGATGGTTTTCTGTTTCGGAGTCAGTTTACTTAGACTGCTGATCTCCAGCTCCTTCCACGTTGCTGAAAAGGACGTGATTTCATTCCTTTTTTTTATGGTTGCATGGTGTATATATTTCATGGTGTATATAAACCACACTTTCTTTAGTCAATTGTTGGGCACTTAAGCTGGTTTCATGCTTCTTCTACTGTGAATAGTGCTTCAATGAACATAGGAGTACAGGTATCTTTTTAATATATTGATTTCTTTTCCTTTGGGTAAATCCCTAATAGTGGGAATGCTGGGTCAAATGGTAATTTAATTTTTAGTTCTTTGAGCAATCTCCATATTGTTTTCCATAGAGGTTGAACTAGTTTGTAATCCACCAACAGTGGATGACTGTTCCCTTTTTTCTGCAACCATGCCCACTTCTGTTTTTCTTTGATTTTCTAATAATAGCCATTCTGAATGGTGTGAGGTGATATCTTATTGTGGTTTTATTGTGTTTCTGCGACGATTAGTGATGTTGAGCACTTTTTGTATGTTATTTAGCCAATTGTGTGTCTTCTTTGGAGAAGTATCTATTCAAAGTGCCCTTTACCCTCTTTTTGGTGTTTTTTTTTTTTTTTCTCGCCATGTGAGTTGTTTGAGTTCCCTGTAGATTCTGGATATTAGTCTCTTGTCTGTGACATAATTTGTAAATATTTTTCTCCCATTTAGTAGGTTTTCTGTTCACATATCCAGAAGAGTTTTTCCTGGGGTTTCTTCTAGGATTTTTTATTTTCAGGTCTTAAATTTATGTCTTTTATCTATATTGAGTTAACTTTTATATGTTGTGACAGATAGGGGTATAGTTTCATTCTTCTGCATATGGCTAGCCAATTTCCCTAGCACCATTTATTGAATAGGTGTCCTTTTCCCATTGTTTATTATTTTTTTTTAGCTTTGTCTAAGATCAGTTGGTTGTAGAAATGTGATTTTATTTCTGGGTTCTGTATTCTGTTCCATTGGTCAATCTATCTAACCTTGTACCAATACCATGCTGCTTTAGTTACGCTAACCTTACAGAATAATTTGAAGTTGTGCAATGTATGATGCCTCTGCAATTGTTCCTTTGCTTAAAATTGCTTTGGCTGTTCAGGCTCCTTTATGATTCCATATCAACTTTAAGTTTATTTTTTCTAGTTCAGTGAAGAATGAAGTTGGTATTTTGATTGGGTTGCATTGAATCTGTAGATTGCTTTGGGTAGCACGGTCATTTTAACAATATTGATTCTTCCAATCCAAGAACATGGAATACTTTTCCATTTGTTTGTGTTGTCTAAGATTTCCTTCATCAGTGTTTGTAGCTCTTCATATAGAGAACTTTCACGTCATTAGTTAGGTGTATTCCTAGGTATTTTATTTATATATTTATTTGTTTATTCATTTTGTGGCTAGTATTAATGGGATTCAGCTTTTGATTTGGTTCTCGAATTGAGTGTTATTGGTGTATAGGAATTCTACGAATTTTTGTACATTGATTTTGTATTCTGAGACTTTACCAAGGTCATTTATCAGGTCTAAAAGCTTCTTGGAGGGGTTTTTATGTTTTTTTAGGTGTACAATCATGAGCAGGGATAGTTTGATTTCCTCCTTTCCCATCTGGATACCTTTTATTTCCTTTTTTTGTCAGAAAAAGACTAGGACTTCCAATACAATGCTGAATAAACGAGGTGAGAGTGGACATCTCTGTCTTATTCCTGTTCTGAGAGGAAATGTTTTCAAATTTTCCCAGTTAAGTATGATGCTGGCTGTTGGTTTGTCATATATGGCTCTTATTATTCTGAGATATGTTCCTTCAATGCCCAGTTTGCTGAAGATATTTTGTTTGTTTTAGAGTTATAAGATACAAGTGAGGATTTGGTGCATAAGCAGGCTTCATGGGGGTATAGTTTGGGCTTCTAGCTGCCCCTCACTTCCCCTGGCAGTGGACCGAGTACCCATTGTGTATCTTGTGCCCCTCCCTCCTCCCTATCTTCCTCCCCAGCGGTGCCTAGCGACTGCCAATTCCACCCTTGTGCTAATGTGACTAGTGCTCAGGACCTGCTTATGAATGAGAACATGTGGTATTCAGTTCTTTGTTTCTGTGATAGTTCACTTAGTATGAGGGTCTTCAACTGCATCCAAGTTGCTGTAAAGGCCATGATTTTGTTCTTCCTTATGGCTGTGTAATATTTCATCATGTGTATATACAATATTTTCTTTATGCAGTCCATTTTCAATGGGCAACTAGGTTGGTTCCATGTTTTCTATTGAGAATAGTGTGGCTATAAATATGCATGTACAGGTGTCTTTTTTGTAGAGTTATTTATGTTCAGCTGAGTATATTCCCAGGAGAAGGATTGCTGAATCCTATGGAAGCTCAATTTTAAGGTCTTTTAGAAATTGTCACACTGCTTTCCATAGAGGTTGAACTAGCTTATGTTCCCACAAGCAGTGTAGAAGTGTTTCTTCACAGCCATGCCATCACCTGTTGTTTTTTGACTTATTAATGACAGCCATCCTCACTGGAGTTAGGTGGTATCTCATGGAAGTTTTGATTTGCATTTTTCTGATGATTAGTGAAGCTGAGTATTTTCTCGTGTCTACTGGCTGCCTATATGTCATCCTATGAAATGTTTCTGTTCATATATTTTGCTCATTTTTTAAAGGGTGTGTGTGTGTGTATGTGTGTGTGTGTGTTTGTGTTTCCTTTCAGTTGGCTTGAGTTCCTTGTAGATCCAGGATGTCAGGCCTTTGTCAGATGCATAATTTTAAAATATTTTTCCCATTCCCTGGATTGACTATTTTCTTGATGTTTCTTTTGCTGTGCAACAGTTTTTCAGTTTGATGAGGTCCCATCTGTCTATCTTAGCTTTTGTTGCATTTGCTTTTTGGGTCTTGGTTATTAATTCATTGCCTACTCTGTTGTCCACAAGGTTGTTTCCTATGTCTTCTTCTAGAATTCCTAAAGTTTGAGGTTTTTCATTTAGGTCTTTGATCCATTTTAAGTTGATTTTTTGTATATGATAATAGGTAATGGTCCAGTTTCATTTTTCTGCATGTGGTCAGTCAGTTTTCCCAGCACCATTTGCTAAATATAGTCCCCTTTCCCCAATGATTGTTATTGATGTCTTTGTTGAAGATGAGTTGGTTGAGAGACCATGTTTTTACTTCTAGAATCTTTGTTCTGTTTCATTGGTCTATGTGCCTATTACTGTACCAGTGTAATGCTGTCTTGTTTAGTGTGGCCTTGTAAAAAAGTTTAAAGTCTGGAAGTGTAATGTCTCCAGCTTAGTTCCTTTTGCTGAGTGTTGTTTTGGCTATTCCTGCTCTTTTTTTGTTTCCATATGAATTTCTGTATTTTTGTTTTCAGGTCTGTGGAAAAAGATGTTGGTAATTTGAGGGGTTTTGCATTGAATCTGTAGATTGCCTTGGGTAAGATGGACATCTTGACAATTTTGATTCTTCCAATCCATGAGCATGGGATGTTTTTCCATTTGTTTGTGTCACCTTTGATTTCTTTGAGCAGAGGTTTGTAGTTCTCATTGTAAAGGTCTTTCAGTTCTCTGGTTAGGTGGATGCCAAGGTATTTTCATTGGCTACTGTGAATTGGACTTGTGTTTTTTACTTGTTTCTCTGCCTGCTTGTTGTTGATGTTAAAAACTGCAACTGTCTTTTGCACATTGATTTAGTAACTCAAGACTTTACCAAAGTAGTTTATTAGTGTGAGGAGGCTTTTGACAGCCTCCATTGGGTTTTCTAGATATAGAATCATATCTACAAAAAGGGATAGCTTAACTTCCTCTTTTCCTATTTGGATACCCTTGATTTCCTTCTTTTGTCTGATTGCTCTGGTTAGGACTTCCAGCACTATGTTTAGTAGTGGAATGCTTTTAGCTTCTGCCCATTAAGCAAAAAGTTGGCTGCAGGCTTATTGTAGATGGCTCTAATTTTTTGATGACTCTTCCCTCTATGCCTAGGTGTTCAAGAGTTTTTTTAATCAAGAAGAGATGTCAAATGCTATCCAGATAATCATGGTTTTACATCCATTACTATGCTGAATTATGTTTATGGACTTACAAATATGGAACGAGTCCTGCATCACGGGAAGAAGCCCACCTGGTCATGGTGAATGATGCTTGAGATGTGTTGTTGGATCTGATTTGCGAGAATCTTGTTGAGTATTTTTACTTCTATGTTCATCAGGGGGATTGGTCTGTTATTCTCTTTCCTTATTACGTCTTTGCCAGGTTTGGGTATGAGTGTGATGTTAGCATTATAAAATGAGCTAGGGAGAGTTCCATCCTTTTCAGTTGCCTGGAATGCTTTCAATAAGATTGTTATAATCTTCTCCTTGTATATCTTGTTGAATTCAGCTGAGAAGTCATCTGGTTAAGGGCATTTTCTGGCAGAGAAGTTTCTTCTAACTGTGTTGATTCCCTGGATTGTTATTGAACTCCTGGATTGTTATTGATCTGTTCTGGGTTTCAATTTCTTCTTGTTTAGAACTTCAGAGGTTGTGTGATATCAGAAAATTCTTTGTTTCTTTTAAATTTTCTAGTTTATTTACATACAGGTGTTCATAGTAATCTCTGATAATCTTTAGAATTTCTTCAGTGCCAGTTGTGATATCAACTTTTTTATCTGTAGCTGTGTTTATTTGGACTTTCTCTCTCTCTTTTTTAGTCAATCTGACCAGGGGTCCATCAATCTTATTTATCCTTTCAAAGAAGCAGTTTTTTGTTTTGCTGATCCTTTCTATGATATATTTGGTTTCTATATCTTGCAACTGTGACTTTACTTTAGTAATCTGGATTTTTCTACTAGAATTAGGATTTAGACAATCTTGCCTGTCCAACTCCCTTAGGTGTGATGTTGTTTACTTGTAATCTCTTTATTTTCTTGATGTATGCATGAAAAGCTATAAATTTCCTTCTCATCATTGTTTTCATTGCATCCCAGATATTCTGATAAGATGTATCTTTGTTTTTCATTTTATTTCTGTCTTGATTTCTGTGTTGCCTCAGAAGTCATTCAGCAATATATTATTTAGTGTCCATGTCTTTGTGTGTTTTGGAGAAAACCTTGTTGCTGGCAATATTTATTTTTATTCCACTCTAATCTGAGAAGACTCAAGGTATTATTTCAACTTTTTGAAATTTTTTCACACTTGTTTTTTGTCTGAGAGCATGATCAGTCTTGGAGTATGTTCCACGTGCTAATGAGTGGAATGTATAGTTCATAGTTTTTGTGTGGAGTGTTCTGTAGATGTCTATTTAATCCATTTGGTTGAATATCGAGTTGAGATTCCAGCTCTCTTCATTTTTGTTTTGTTTTGTTTTGTCTCAATGATCTGTTTTTGGAAGTTAGTGGGGTATTGACATCTCTGACTATGACTGTGTGAGTGTCTTTCTTAGCACTTGTATTCTAAAACCTGTGCTCCTGTGTTGGGTGAATTGAGTCTTTTATCATTATGCTGTGTCTTTCCATGTCCCTTTTATCTTTTGATGATTTGAAGTCTGTTTTGTCTAATACCAGAATGGCTATCCTGTTCTTTTCTGTTTTCTATTTGCCTGAATAGTCAATTTGTAGTCTTTTTCTTTAAGCCTGTGGGTATCCTTTGTGAGTTTCTTGGAGGAAGCAAAATGTTGGATTATGTTCCAGTTTGCCACTCTGCCTCTTCAGTGGTGCATTCAGTCTATTCACATTCAAATTAATCACTGAAATGTTAGAGTTCCTGTCAAGGGGGTTCTTGTTCAATACCTTCTTAAGCATCTCCTGAAGGACTTGTCTGGAGGTCATATACTCTCTTAGGGATTGGATGCCTGGGAAACATTTTAATTATCCATCACTGATGAAGTTTGGTTTGGCAGGGTAGGGTATTCTTGACTGGAATTGCTTATCTTTGAGAACATTAAAGATGGAACTTCAGTATCTTTTGGCTTGTAGTGTTTCTGCTGAAAAGTCAGTGCAATTTTGATGGTTATTCCCCTGTAAGTGGTCTAACCTTTCTCTCTAGCTGTCTTTATGACTTTTTCTTTCATACTTACTTTGTGGAGGCAAATTAATATGTGTCATGGCAGTGGTCCTCTTATGTGATACTTTGAAGGAGTCCTCTGAATCTCGTGCACTTGAATTGTCATCTTTCTAGAGATGTGGGAAGTTTCCTCAGATGATCTCATGGAATGCTTTTTCCATGGTGTTTTCAATTTCTCTTTCTGCTTTAGGGATACTTATCCAGTATACATTTGTTTTCTTGACATAGTCCCACAACTCTCAAAGACTTTACTCATTCTTCTTAAGTGTTTTCCTCTATGGTTTTGATAGCCTGTGTTAGATTTACATTTTGGTCTTCAAGCTCTGAGATGCTTTCCTCTGCCTGATTGATCCTGCTCTCTATGCCTATGCTATTGTCTTGAAATTCCAGGAGAAAGTTCCACATTTTCAGGATTTCAGAATGGGTCTTTCTGAAATTGGCCAACTTCACTTTTGCTTCCAGTTATGGGTTGCGTGAATTTCATTCTAGTTTTTTGTTGCTTTCTTTTCTCATTTTAGCCATCCAATCTCTAAATTCCATGACTGCCATCTGGGACAGGACGTTCTGGGTGGATTCCGTTGTTTGAGCACTGGTAGCTGCTTTTTGGATGTTGTGTCTTTAAGACTTTGAGAATTCCAGTGTTTTTCCTTTGATTCTTTCTCACCTGTGAAAAGCACTCCTCCTTCTTTATTGTTCTTCTTTGGTTTTGTTGTTTTGTAGATGGTAAGTGTCTTGTTACCCTAGGGTCTTTTCTGCCATTCCATATAAATTACTCAGAGAGAGAGAGAGAGAAGAGTATTCGCTTCTGCTCCATGCTCTGCCCAGAAGTGGCTTTCTGCTACAGAGTTTTCCCTGCATTCTGACCAATCACACCCTTTTTCAATTCCATTACTAGAACTGTGCAGGGATCAGGTGGGTGGATGTGCTCCCTGGCTGCTGTTAACAGTTTGCAGTCCAGAAATCTTCTCACCAAGCAACACCCTAGGTGTCATTCATGTTCGTCCCTCCCTGTTTGAGTGGGCACTCAACACTTGAAAGACTGTGAGTTCCCTGCCACGGAAAGATCTGCCATGTGAGTGTGTGGGACTGTCAGGAAATCTTTCCTGTTCTGCAGGAGGGGATTGGCTGACTAGCTGGGTGTCATCAGCAGGTAAACTTTCGCAGTCTGGAAGCTGGTCACCGGACTTCACCAGTGGGAGACGTGCACTCAGTTTAGAGCATGGTGTGCGCCCATTCTGAGTGAGCTCTGCCCACCTCTATGCCCTGATAGGGATTCTCCCATTGGACCAACAGCCTACACATGGCAGAGAGGTGGAGGAACTGACCCAGAGTGTGTCGAGATCACCCACTCTCTCTCACACATGGGGCTGGCTGCAGTTCCTATATGAGTCTGTCACACTGTGGGATATGAGATTCCCTGATTTTAGTGTCTGTCATTCAAGTACTCTGCTGCCTGATCTCTGTGTACTGCTCCACTGTGTTTCTTACTGCTGAGGGTATTTTTTTTCCCATGAAGGGATTTTGTATTTTGTAATGTCTTTTCTGTATCTATTGAGATGATGTTTATGTGGTGTATCATATTAAATGATTTGTGGATATTAAACCATTCTTGCATCTCTAGAATAAAACTCACTTGATTGTGATGAGTAATTTTTCTGACATGTTCTATGAAGTTTGCTAATATTTTGTTAAGAATTTTAGTATCTATAGCCGGGATCGGTGGCTCAGCCTGTAATCCCAGTGCTTGGGAGGCTGAGGTGAGTGTATTGCTTGAGTTCACGGGTGTGAGACCCATATGGGCAACTTGGTGAGACCTCATCTCTACAATAAATCAAAAATTAGCCGGGCATGGTATCACACACCTTTAGTTCCAGTTACTTGGAAGGCTGAGGCAGAAGGATTGCCGGAGCCCAGCAGGTCGGGGGTGCAGTGGGAGCAGCCACTGCACTCCAGTCTGGGTGACAGAGTGAGATTTCAAATCAAAAAAAAGAGAAGAATTTTAGCATCTATATTCATCAAGGAAATAAACCTGTGATTTTCTTTTTTTGTTGTGTCCTTGCCTAATTTTCGTATCGGTATGAAACTGGTTTCAGAGTATGAGTTACAGGGGAGTCCCTCCTTGATTTTCTGGAGCAGTTTCAGTAGGATTGATAACAGCTCATCTTGGTACATCTGATAAAATTTGACTGTGATTCCCTCTGACTCTGTGGTTTTTTGTTGTTGTTGTGGAAGATTTTAAAATTCCTGATTCAATTTTATTGCTCATTATTGGTATATTCAGGTTTCTAATTCTTCCTGGCTCAGTTTTAGGAGGTTGTATGTTTCCAGGAATTTATCCATTTCATCTAGGTTTTCTAGTTTGTTGTCATAGAATTGCTCATAGTAGTCTCTAAGGACCTTTTAAATTTTTGTGGTGATATTGGTTGTTATGTAACCTCTATCATTTCTGATTGAATTTATTTTTCTCTCTTTTTTTCCTGTTTAATATAGCTAGTGGTCTGCCAATTTTGTTTATCCTTTCAAATAACCAACCTTTGATTAATTGAGCCTTTGTATCACTTTTAAAAATCTAAATGTCATTAAGTTCTGCTCTGATCTTTGTCACTTCTTTTCTTCTTCCAGTTTTAGATTTAGATTGTTGTTTTTCTAGTTTCTTGAGGTGCAAGATTAAACTGTTTCTTTTTTTTGTTTTTTACTTTTGCCTGAATTTCACTAATTTACTCAAGGGTCATTCAAAAGAGTTGTTCAATTTCCACATAGTGGTGTAGTTTGGGAAGCCTCTACTTGGTGTTGATTTCCAATTTTATTTCACTGTAGTCTGAGAAGATTATTGGTATTATTTTCATGATTTTAAAAATATTGAGACTTGCTTTATAGTTGAATATAGGGTCTATTTTGGAGAATGTTCTGTGTGGAAGTGAGAATAATGTATATTGTGCAATTATTGGATGGAGTGTTCTGTAGATGTCTGTTAGATCCATTTGGTCTATAGTCTTGTTTATGTCTCTCTTGCTGCTATTACGGTATTTTCTTTCACATTGACTCGGAGAACCTGACAACAACATGCCTTGGTGATGTTCTTGTGACATATTTTGCAGGAGTTCTTTGGGCTTCTTATATCTAGATGTCTAAGTTTTGAGCTCTCAAGACCAGGGAAGTTTTCTTGAATTATTTTCTCAAATATATTTCCCAACCTTTTAATTTTTACTTCTTCTCCCTCTGGAATCACTATAATTTGTGGGTTTGATTGCTTTACATTATCCCATATTTCTCACAGGCTTTGATCATTCTTCTTGATCTTTTTCCTTTGTTTCCGTCTGAATGAGTTAGTTCATAAAGCTTGTCTTCCATTTCTGAGGGTTTTTCTTCTGCTTGCTCTAACCTACTGTTGTAGATTTGTATTGTGCTTTGTATCTTCTTCAGTAGTTTTTTCTATGTTGTTTGGGTTTTCTTTTAAGTTTTCAATCTGTCCTCTCACCTTCTGAATTGTTCTACTAATATATTTGTGCTTATTATCAGCTTCATCTTGCATCTCATTGACCTTCTTTATAATCAATATTTTGAGTTCATTATCTGAAATTTCTTTATTAGAAATTTCATTATGGTTATTTTTGTTGTTGAAGAATTGATGAGCCCTTTTGGAAGCTTGCGACTCTCTTTTGTAATACTTTCAGTTGTTTCTCTGGTTCTTTCTCAGCTGCATGAACTACAGTGGCTAATCTGCATAAGTTCCTTTGATATTGATGGCCTGTCTATGTAGGCTTTCCCAGGTGTTGGTTGTATTAGTAATGTAATCGTGGTGTGGGCTGGCCCATTGCTTTCTGTGAGGCTATGGTGCCAGGAGTCTTAAGCAGCTTAACTTGCTCCTTGGTGGTATATGCTGGTGTGAACAAATTATGTGTTGTGAACGCATGGTTTAACCTCTAGGCCAGTAAGCTGTACCTATAGGTAAGGACTGGCTACTGTCAATGTGGATGAGTATTTACTTGATCCTTATTTGCTGGAAGAAACACTCTATTTTGTCAGCAGTGAGCTTGTTTGTGGGGCCAAACCTGGCAGACCCATCTGCGGGTCCATTAACGTCAGACACAGGCAGCTGCTCCAAGGCTTATTCTGGTGTGAGGTCTCTGAGTGCCTTGGCAAAGTGTTAAGGGATCTCTGCTGCCTCAGGTTCTCTGCCCAGGAAAAGGAGGGTGATCTGAGTTCCTAATCTAGAAGAATGAGAGCTCCAGGTACCTGGGGATATGTCTGGGCATTGAGCAGAGAAAGCAGCACAGCATTAAGGACTCTGCCCTTGGGGGATAGTGTAGCTCAGACTCCTAGTCTAGGTAATTGGATGCATTAGGGCATGGAGCAAAGGAAGCCTCATTGTACATGGATGGCTGCCCAGGTATGGTAGGGTGGCTTAGGCTGCTAAGCCAGGTACGTAGGACAGGGATTGTCTTATCTTTGGTGCTGGGGCATTCACATCCTCTACAGACTTGGGGGCAGGGGCAGGATGTGGTGTCCCACAATTACATCTGAAGCTCCAAGGTCTTGAAGCTGACCCTGGCTTTAGGCCTCACTACCTGGAAGAAACTGCAGGGTCAGAAACTCTCCTGCCTCTCAGGCTGCTGATTCAAAAGCAGAGGGGTGAGATCACTTCCTATTGGTTTCCCGCCATTTAGACTATTTTCCCAGTTGTACAGAAACAAGGGACTCTCCTTTTCCTCAGTATTACTAGGTCATGCCACCTCAGCTAGTATGGAAAGGAGGCTGGGATCCTTAACAGTGGTGTTCATTGAAGAGTACTAGGTTGCAAAAATGATGTAGGCTTTAGTACTCAGTGTTCCTGAGAAACCATGGCTGTCATAATTTTCCTTCTGCTCAGGATGCAGTTTCCAAAACTTGGGAGTGGGGCCCCCTGCTAGGCTCCTATCAAATTAGTCTGTTTTTCTGGTTGTTCCTTGGTATTGTTGGGGTCCCTTGCTACTCAGGGGTGGGGAAGGATGGAGCATCTAGGCAGCGACACACAGAGATCAATTTGGACTGAAGATCTATCTGATCCTGGTGGTTTATTTCTCTGGGAGGGAAATGTGACTTTAGAGGGTGCTCTGCTGCTTCCAGCTTCAGGCTGGGGTGAGCCCAGGTCTGGGTCCAAATCTTGTGGTGATTTCAATGCTCTTGCTTTACTCTAGGTGTGGCAAGTTCTTACCACATTTTTTCTGAGCAGCAACCAATGTGCCTGCAAAAGCTGCTGTTGCTGTGGCAATGGACTTTGAAAAAACATGGTGTCTTCCTTACTGACTTGGATTTGTGAGAATACCTATGGTTTTTCTGGGTAGCTTTCCCTCTCACCAAATCTTGGCCTCTCCCTGAGACAGTTTCAAGGCCCGGGAGAAATGAGATGTTTTCCCATGGCCTAAATTATGTAGATCCTTTATTGGAAGGTAAGTCACAGAGGGGAGTTTTCAGTTTTGTCGGGTTCTGGGTTTGTACTCACTATTTTTTTGAGAAGAACCATCTCTAGGGTTGTTTTCCTGCCGTCTCCTTCCTGGAAGCTGGGGTGTCCTTTGCTGTTCTGATGAATATCTGTTTTCCTTCTTAAATCGAGATTCGCTTTGTTGGTTTTTTTATACTATTTCACAGAGTTCCAATGGGTGAGGCTTGAAAGCCACGTTGGAGGAAAAACCAAAAAACAAAACAAAACAAAAAACAGAACAAACAAACAAAGGTTAAGTTTATCTATTCCAGTCTTCCAAACAGCATTTTTATCTCTTAAAAAAATTTTTTTGAGAGAAATTGAGTGTATTCATATGCAAGTGGCTTTTCAATTGCTTTTTAATGTAACTTTACCCCATTTAAAATGGACAATTTATTTTATATAGTAGTAATTAAACTACTGAACATATTTGAGAAACTACTTCTTTTAGTGGGTTTATGCACAATTGCTGTTGCCATTAATGTCAGGACTATAAAAATAAGTGTCACAGTCCATTAAAATATATGAAACCATATCATCTTGGCCAGTGAGTAAAAATGAAGTGCTGATAAATTTATACATAAAATTCGAGGATAGTTATGAACTATTTATTTTGCCTCATATTTTACGAAGCAAATGGAATTAATAGTGAAGGGTAAAAATCATTGATCTTTGGAGTATATGTTAAATTTTGCTAATGAAATCAAACAACTTTTTTTTTTTTTTTTGAGTTGGAGTTTCACTCTGTCACCCAGACTGGAGTGCAGTGGCCGCTCCCGGCCACCGCAGCCTCGACCTGCTGGGCTCCGGCGATCCTTCCGCCTCACCTTTCCAAGTAGCCAGAATTACAGGCATGCGCTACCACGCCCGGCTGATTTTTTTGATTTATTGAAGATGAGGTCTCACTGCCCAGGCGGGTCTCGAACCCGCGGGCTCAGGCAATCCACTCACCTCAGCCTCCCAAAGGCACGGGATTACAGGCTGAGCCACTGAGCCCGGTCAAACAACTTTTTTGAACAAACAAAAACTTTGAAATATATGTCCATCAAGGAGTTCTTGAATGCCCAAAATAAAAAATCATTTTGTGCTGACCATAGACAGGTAATTTAAAATAAAACATTATCACAGTAGTGTTAGAAAAATGCATTCTGGCTTATTTTCCGTTTGACTTGTAAAAATTTTTATTTTGCTATTTTTTAATGTGAAATCTTTCTACTCATGGGGACTTACAGTATTGTTTTACTCTTTCTTTGTTTCCCCACACATCTTCCGTAGATAATGCTTGCACAGGAATGTCTAAGTGAGGGTGTGCTCGGCAAACGTTTCAAACAGATTTTTATCTTCAGCAGGAATAAAGGTACATTTTCTCTCCATGAATCACCTCTTAACTTCGATTTTTCCCTATTAAAGATAAATTCCATAGTTAGTAATGCCAATTACTCTCCTATCACTGTTATCAACTTCATCACCTCATGGCTCCACTGACACAGGTACCTGCAAAAAGAAACTCTACACTATCTGAGCATTGACTTGAAATTCTTGATGCTTCCTTAGCTAACATGGTTTCCTATAATCACAAGCAGGAAACATCTATAGTTTAAACACCTACATCGTCACCATATCTTTACCTCTGTCACCTCTCTAATACCATTCTTAGGAAATAATCTCACCTAGCACTTCACACATACAAATAGCATTTCCACAAACTCTGTCCAACCTTCCGAACTTTTACTCTCTGTGATTTCATTCGTTTTCATTTATCTGTCTCTGTTTCTGGCATACGTTCTGTTTGTGATTATCATGATTTTAAATTCCCCATTGAGTCTTCTCCATTTTCTCACTTCTTTGATGTAGGTATCCCCTTTCATTTTCAAGGTACACCTACAGTGCAGGTACAGATGAGCCTCTTTGCTTTAATGGCTCAGTTATTTCCAGGCTGCTTACAAGCAAACATTTATTTCTTTTCCAGGTTGCAACTACAGAATTCATTCTGCAGGTCTTTTTTTTAAACTGCCAATCAACTCAAGTGACTACAAAAGGACACAGCTGACTTCAGCTTCACTTAGCAGGATGGTAATAAATGTAGCCTGTCAGCACAAGCCATTTCTTATTCATGGTAGCCATCAACAATCCCAAGGTGGTGCAAAGACTGTGGTCTCTGGAGTGATTCTGACTAGATCTCTGCCTGGCTCAGTTTACCAGCTGTGTGCCTTGGGGACATCACTCAATCTCTCTTAGTTCCCTCATTTAAAATATCAAGATAACAGTCAGACTTGACCTAGAGGAGTTTTTTCTGAGGATTAAATGAGATAAAAATCATATAAAGAAGCTTTGGTAACTGTACAACAGGTGCTGCTAAAATTATTCTTCTCTACCATCTATAATAATCTTTTCACTATTTTGCCAAAACGTGCTTAATCATTCCTTCAGGGTCTGTCTGAAATTTTGACTCCCCTATAGCTTTTCCTGATATCCTCAGCAGTTTATATTCCTATAACTCAATAACCATCATCACCATTATCATTTATAATTATTGCCATACACATTTTATTTGCAAGCACCACTGAAATGCACTAGCTCCTTCTCAAAAACCCAGAAAAGAATTAGATACATATTTCTAAATAAGCACATTATTTGAAAGACCACTTTTTGATGCATATGTGTTGAAGAAATAAATATGTGAAAGTCAAGTTGTTGGGTTTGGGAAATTTAACCAATGCCGCACAGGGTCTAAATTTTTAGTAGAGGCTCGAACTTCTGTTGGTTTTTGAGGGGACGTTTCTAACTCGTGCAGAATTAAATAAAAAGAGAAACACAAGATTTTTTTAATTATTACAATAAGAAAACATAAGACAAGTTAAATTTAACAGTTTAACTGTGCAAAGAACAGTTCAAGAATTGGACAGTCTCCCAAACCAGAGTAGGCTCAGAGAGAGTTCAGTGCAGCCACATGGTCCAAGATTGACCAAACCTAGGAATTAGCACAAGAGTAAGTTACTGTCTGTTTACATATCCAGCTAGTTTACAGTTGAATATTGAAAGGAAACAGAGAACCATCTGACTCGAACTCAAAGTATGCACAAGGCCAGCCTTGCGCTTAACTTAATTTAACAGAGTGTAAGATATTCTTTTAATTGGTTCCTGTTAGAACTTGAATGCTTTGTCAGCTGGGCCCTATTGCTTGTGCAACTTTGGAGGATGAGGTGGGAAGATCACCTGAGGCCAGGAGTTTGAGACTGCAGTGAGCTATGATCAAGCAGCTGCACTCCAGCCTGAGTAACAGAGAGAATCCAAGTTTAAAAAAGAAAAAATTTGCACTGCCTATTTTGGCAGCCACAGCCAAATGTGGCTCTTGAGCACTTGAAATGTGGTTCATTAAACCTGAGGAGTGCTATAAATATGAAATAAACCATGGGGTTAGAAGACATAATGTGAAACAAGTATTATTAAATATTTCATTAATAAAGTGTTAAGTTGATTTTATATTCAAACTATATTTTTACTATATTGAGGAAAATCCTATATTATTAATTGATCTTTTATGTCTTCTTGCTTCTGTATGACTACTGGAAAATATATAACTACATATGTAGTTTGCATTTTATTACTGTTGGGAAGTGCTGTTATAGATAATGAGTCACAAGTAAAGAGGAAATTGGTTTCCAGTATCACAGGAATATAAACATGGTTATAAAAATAAATATATTAGAAAGGATTAAGATATGTGCCGTCTTACTCATTTAAAAGATTTTAAAATTTTACCTGATGCTTGTATTCTTTGTTTATTGGTTTGGGCTATATTTTTTCTTTTTCTTTTTCTTTCTTTCTTTTTTTTTTGATTTGGAGTCTCACTCTGTTGCCCAGACTGGAGTGCAGTGGCCGCTCCCGGCCACCGCAGCCTCGACCTGCTGTGCTCCTGCGATCCTCCCGCCTCAGCCTTCCAAGTAGCTGGAACTACAGGCGCGCGCTACCACACCCGGCTCATTTTTTGATTTATTGTAGAGACGAAGTCTTGCCAAGTTGCCCAGGCGGATCTCGAACCTCAGACAATCCACTCACCTCAGCCTCCCAAGGTGCGGGATTACAGGCTGAGTCACTGAGCCCGGCTCTATATTTTTTCTTAAAGTGAAAATATTTAATTGGTTTCTTCAACTTTGTTTTTTAAGTTTTTCAAATCCTTAATGCTGTGAAGAAAGTATAAATTGCACTCAGTAGGAAACCGAGTGACTTTAAGCCCATTTTGTTGGTATAGGATCTTGATCTTTATTCATAAATTTACGAGCATTATTTATTAACAAAAGAACTTTCAATAATTTTTTTGTTCACTTTACCCTAGTAGGAATTAGTTGAAGTGTGATACTTTTTAAAAAGCAAAGTAACAAGAAAAGTTATTTTGGACCCAATGATAATGGTGTTTTCCATAATTTGTTTAGAATTGGTCTGGTGAGATGACTTTGTATTTTAAATTTTTTGTAGAACTCCTACCTAATAAATGCCAAATAGACCTTAGTACTCAAAGAGTACAGAAAAATAATAAGTATTGAATAATAAGGTTAATTTTAACCCATATGCTGAAAGTATTTAACAGTGTATGTGTTTAAACAAAAGCACTTAGGCCACTTATTAAATATAACTACATTTCACTAAACTTCAATTTCACAATGATAGCAAGCACATTTCAACTTCTACTTTTTTTTTTTAGTTGTGAGTTTTTTTTCCTGGTTGATGAAACTGTTAGCTATGTACCAGTCTTGTAATACGATGGAAAAAAAAAATAATGTATTTGGCTTATCAAAACATCCAAATAATGTAGACCATGCCAGAATTTGGCAGCAAATTTATATATTTGGTTGTGTCATGATAATTAAAATATTAATATTTTAATTTAAGATAAAATAAAAAGTATCTTACTTTATTTAAGATAAAATATTAAATCTTCAATAAGTTGTAAAAGCCAAAAAAGCTTACGATTGTGAATCATTAATCTGAAATTTTAATTATATTTTCTGGATTTCTTGTTGGATTAAATACATCAGAGTCCATTCACAAATCAAACATATCTGATGTATGTTACATTGAACAATTAACTTTTCACAGATGATAAAAAGAAACAAGAAAAATCTTCTACCTTGCAAATAAATTTATTTACCTGTGTCATTTTTTACACAGAAAATGCAGCAATAGAGTCCTCAAGAAAATGAGGCTTTTTGCTGTGTAAGGTTAAAAACTTGTTCTGAAGATATGTTTCTCTAATTTTGGCCCTTTATTTAGTAGCATGATTCTCAAAGTGTGGTCCCTGTTAGAAAAGCACATTGTCAAACCCCACATCAAATTTTTGCATCACAACTCTGGAGTTGGGGCCCAGCAATCAGTATTTTATAGTCCCTCCAGGGGATTCTCAGTCTTGCTAAAGTTTGAGAGTCCTTGCTATAAAATGAGTATTGTTTTTTGCTTTCATCATGGAATGAAGGAAATCTGTCAGCAAATAAAGAGTCAAGAAATTTGATGGAATGAATAAATAGAATATCACCTAAAGAGTCTACCAAGAACATTTTACCTCCAGAAATATGAACTTACAGAAAGACAAGTAACTATTAGATACTTTATCACATTATCTTCCTGGAATTCACATTGCCTTACGAAATGAGGGAGAATACAAAACAGGAGAAAAACAGATGTCTTCTTTTTCAAGCCTTGTATAATTCATCCTCTTTCAATGGATATTTTGTTGTATCAAATGTATTTCAAAACCAGATATTTTAATGGCCTTAGTTATCAATTCATTTTGGTAATAGTTATCTAACCATCAAATTAATAAGTGCCAAGTTGATTTGTCAAATCCATTTTGTCTCTGTAAAATTAAAAGTATCCATTTTACACAATGCACACTTGACTATTGAAATAGAGCACAAACTCTTTGTGAGTTAAAATGTGTTCCCCATGCATATATTATAAAGATCCATGCACATTTGCATCTGACTGATATTTTCTACTACCTCTTTTGTTCTACACTGAAACCACAGTTAATCCAGGAAGTAATTTCATATTGATTTAAATAAACAAAAACTGACTATAATAAGCACTAAAGAAGCAATAGGTTAAGAAAATGTCATTTATAACTCTACACGTAGGAAATTATTAAGATGATGTCTGGTTCTTAGAACCCAGTGGAAAACTAGAGCTTTTGAAGTACTAGAATTTTTAAATTAACTTTAAAAGAAAAAGGATGTGTGTCATTCTTTGGGGATAACACTTGTTAGCAATGTCAAAAATAAATTACAATAAATTTCCTTTGGAAGTACGAATGGAATCAAAACTTAATACCCTATGAATTTTTCATGATTAAAATTCTTTTCCGTTTTATTGCCAGAAACAGAGTATTAATTCAATAATTAATTTACATATACACACTTAATCTTTCTTCATTCCTTAGTACAGTTATAGTTGAGTATAAACATAGAGAAAATGCTCATTTTTTTATATCAGATTAAAAACATATATAAGCTTTATATACAGAATACATAAAACACAATCCATTACTTGTTCTCTCAAATATTCATCAGTACTTAGAAAGAGTGGTAGTCAAGCTTTGTAAGTAACAATAGTTGGAATTCTAACCAATGAGTTGTTTTGTGTTTCAATTTTCTGATTTTAAAAATTATTTTGTCATATAACCTAGTCATATTGGATAGGGTTCTAACTTTTATCATTTCTTAGACAGTAAAAGTATCATTCTATATCTTGCACCAGATATGTCAGCAGTTGTGATTTCATGATTCAGACATCATCTGCCTGGATTGTTTCTCCCTACCCAGCAGTCAGATCTGTGCCTGGAACATTAGGAAATTTAAAATATTTTCAGGATAAATGAATGAAAAATGATTGACTGAATAGAAAACATGCTGGGTATATATGTATGCATTATTCAAGTGCTTTCCACAAATACATATTTTACTTATATGTTAACAAAAAGACTACAACAAGGCTATTTTGTAAAGCTAGACCATAATTTTGAGTTTATTCACTCATTTGAAAATAGTTAATGAATGATTATTATGATCTATGTTTCGGTAAACAATCCAATTTGATTATGACCATATTTGTTAGGGGTGTAAGAGATGGATTCCTAAATTATATCAGTGACCAAATCTGGAGGTAAAAAGCCTTAATACTTCATGTGTATGCTTCAATATATATATATATTTTGCTCAATATTCAAAAAGTAGTAATGACAGTATGTTTATTGAGGTTATTCATTAAGGTGAGCATCCTCCAATTTTTAGAATATATTGAATCTAACCTTATCGAACATATTATGATCTTCTGTACTAGTTGTTATTATTTTTAGAGACAGAGTCATGTTATATTACCCAAGCTGAGTGCAGTGGCACCATATTGGCTTACTGCATCCTCAACCTCCTCTGCTCAAATGATCCTCTTGTCTCAAACTTCTGAGTATTTGAGACTATATGCATGCATCACCACACTTGGTTAGTTAAAAAAAAAAAAAAAAAATTGACTAGGCGGGATCTTAAGTTCCTGGCCTCAAGCAATCCTCCTGCCTCAGCTTCTGAAAGTGTTGTGATTATAGGCATGAGCTATTAATCATTGATAACTTCACAGATTTGTTTGGCACTGAGTCATTTATTTCTCATAGAATATATGTAACACATTGAAATATAATTTTGTCTTTGAATATTTTCTCCAATAGCTTAAATAAAATAAACATAAAATATGCAATGCAAAGTTATGTGTGATAAGATTCAAACTTTTAATCAAATATATGCGTATACTTCTACATTGACACTGACAACTTAAGGTAAAATTAATCATTACCTAATGGAAAATCTCTTTTGAGACTCTAAAGCAAATTTGCTTATATGTGCATGTTTGTATGTTTGCATATGAATGTTAATGTATAGGTATATACACCTATGTATCTTTTAATGAGTTCATATTGAACATACTGCTGTAAGACGTGGCATTTTCATTTTACAGTAGAATAGCAGGAGCATATTTCCATGTCAGTACATGCACATATACCTCATCCTCCAAAAGCACAGTTTATCTTTCCTGAGTGTATGTATTTGTGGGAAAATAACACCAAGTGTTTTAACCCCAACATTTCAGTGCTTAAAGGAATAGAAATATATTTCTTGTCATAGAAAATCCAATCTCTTGTGGATGACCTCTTCTTCGAATGTAGAGGCTGAATGTAGATTCAGCCATTTTGTGGCTTAGACTCAGAGTTCTCTGTGTGATCTTTTCCATGTAGATGACAGACCAGGACATGGGGGAGGGTCAAAGAACAGCAGATTTTATGAGCCAAGTATTATGGACATCTTTATTTCAACCCCCATTCTGATGCCTATAACTCAGTCACAAGGCAACCCTTATCTGACAGGAAACAAGAAAATGTAGGCAAGTGATTAAAAGAAAGAGAAAGAAAGGTAACATATTTAGCCAGTTACTGTTAAGTAGAATATGGATATACTGCTATTTAATAATTTCTCTACTGTATCTACTTTTTGTTTTTTACTTTTTTCAAAATTTTAAAACAAAGTGTATTAGAGAAAGAAGAGAGAAAGGAAGGAGAGAGACATACCAGAGCTGCCATGGGGGAGAGAAGTTGCCTGTTTTTTTCAACATGACTAATATTGTCTTATTGAACACATAGGAACACAAATGACTTTGAACATACATTTGATTTTTCTGTAGGCTATTCCAACTGGTAGAATTCCCATATAAAACTTTAATGTGCCCTTTCAGACTGGTTTTCTTTTCTTTTTCTTTTTTTTTTTTTGGAGTTGGAGTCTTACTCTGTCGCCCAGGCTAGAGTGCAGTGGCACACTCAAAACCACCATGACCTCGTCCTGCTGGGCTCAGGTGATCCTACTACCTCAGTCTTCCAAGTAGCTGGAACTACCGGTGCACACCAACATGCCTGGTTAATTTTTTGATTTATTGTAGAGATGAAGTCTCACCAAGTTGTCCAGGCTGATCTCGAGCCCCTGGACTCAGGCGATCCTCTCACTTGGCTTCCCAAAGTGCTGGGATTACAGGCATGGACCGCCATGCCCAGCCCTCAGACTGGTTTTCAAAAATGCCATAGCAATGTATATTTGCATCAACAATGCTTGAGAGTAGTCTTTATTCCCTCTTTGTCAACGTTATAAAAAATCAATCATTTCTTTTTTGTCATTTTTGCAGTACCTCTTCAATCTTTTTATACAGGTAAACTTGCAATATACTTATCCATGTGTCTCAAAAATTGAATTCATGACAATGAATTAAATTAAAATTTTATATAAGATGATACTGTGCAACTATGGTCAATAACCAACCTAGATATGTATTTTGCTGAAGACTCCCACTCTGGATATATTATCTATTTTCCCCAAATGACTCTGTTACCTTTACAGATTATACTTCACAGAGTATATTCTGTTATACTTCACAGATTATAGACTAAATGTGATAGAGTGAATGAGTGTGTTTTGATTTCAATATAAAATTCAATTGCCTATTTTGTTGAAATATAAAATATAATAGATAAGTAAAACATACTGAGATGTTAGATAGCATACTCTAATGAACATCAAGATTATCTTACAGATGTTCTATATATAGGAAAAGTATTTCCTTTTTTAGTAATATTTATACATTTTATAAAATGTTAAACTTTAATGTAATAGTTAATAAAAGGAATATAGTGACAGAAAATTTAGGAAACTCATAAAGAGAAAAAATTTTCTATGCCATTTTCAACAACATGTACGATGTAGTATAAAGCACATTTGACACTGCATATAATATTTCAAGTTGTCTGAATTTTAATATTTTCACTGAAGCTTATAATAAAAGCATTTTTCCTCTTATTTAAATATTATTTGTTGGCATGATTGTACTGCATGTCTATGAAACCAACATTATTTATTTAATTAATATACTTTCAGTAGTAATTTAGGTCTTTTAAAAATGGTTTTCTTTCTAATATATAAAAACTGATGAGAGAAATATCTTTAATAATATCTCATGTTCATCATTAGTCATTGATCTAGAATAAATTCTTGTTCTAAATAATTTTTTATTGGTACTTCTGAGACAAAGCATGTACTGAATAACTTATCTCCCTCATTTATTTTCTCTTTCTTCTCTCATATATATATATATATATATATATATATATATATACCCACACACTATATATAATACATACAAACATACATATCTAGTATATATGCATATACATACATACATAATATTTATGCATATGCATATAAATACAAATATGCACACATATACATATGTATATGCACACAAATATACATACCCATATACATGTATATTTAAATACATATATGCATACATATGTGTGTATATACACACGTCTTTTATACATACTGTATATACATACTACATATTTGAGTATATACTTATATATATGTGTATCTTTCTATCTTTCACAGATGAATGATTTTTTTTTTGGCAGCATAACAATTTATTGTGTAGACAGCAATTGTCAATGCTTTATAAACAATTCTGTTCATTAAAACAAATTAAGTTTACATAACCTAAATAAGCACTCCAAAATTCACTGTATGTTCTCTAGGAAAAACAATTTGCAAACATTCAAGCATTTCCGTTTTAGATGAATGATATTTATGACCTATTATGCACTGAGAACTGTTAGGCACTGAAAACTAGTGAAAAGACACAGTGCTTCCTGGAACAGTAGATTTTGCATTCTAATTATGAAAGTAAATCAATGTTAACAAATCGCAAAGATAGATACATGTGTTTCGATTGGTGAAAATCAAGGTACGGACACAGCCAAAAGTTGTTTTTCTTTTGTTTACTATCAATTTAGCAATGTAGTGCAAGTAAACATGCAAGCATACTAATAGAAATAAGTGACTTTGGCTTCCCTGGTGGCTCCCTTTCACAGAGGCAAGTATGAAAAAGAGAATTTCATTTTTACTGCTGTGTGAAGGATGCTTTGAAGGCGCTGAAAATAATGGCACTATTCTAGGCATAGAATGATGGTTTTCTCTATGAACTTGCTGGCAGTGGAAATGGAATCAAGAAAGAATATTGGTATACATATTGAAGATATAAGGAAAGGATTTTTCAGGAAGGTTGTTATGTGGAAAGTGAGAAAAATAAAAACATCGAGGACAGCTCCGCTGTTTCTGACTTGAGATATTTGGTGGATGGTGAATCCTATACCAGAAAGAATGGGGGTTGAGGTGCAGGTTTAAGGAGGAAAATTTCAAACTTCATTTGTCCTTTGCCTACTTTCTGATTTTTTTTCCTCATGTTGAGTTGTTTGAGTTCCTTGTAGATTCTAGATATTAGCCTTTGTCTGAGGAGAGGCATAATTTGCAAATATTTTCTTCCACTGAACAGGTTTTCTGTTCAATCTGTTGATAATTTCTTTTGCTGTGTAGAAGGGTGTTTTGTTTTTGTTTAGTTAAGCCCCATTTGTCTATTTTTGTTTTTATTGCAATTGCTTTTGGGGTCTTCATTACAAATTATTGCCTAAGCCAATACCCAGAAGAGTGTTTCCTTGGTTTTAGATAGGATTTTTTATAGTTTCAGGTCTTACATTTAAGTCTTTAATCCATATTCATTCATTTTTTTAATATGGTGAGAGAGAGGGGTCCAGTTTCTTCTGCATATGGTAACTAATGATCCCAGTATCAATTATTGAATAAAGTTTATTTTCCCCATTGTTCATTTTTTCAGTTTTATCAAAGATCATTTGGTTGTAGGCATGTGGTTTTCTTTCTTGGTTTTCTATTCTGTTCCATCGATCTAGTTGTCTATTCTTGTACCATTACTTTTAATTACTGTAGTCTTGTAGTACAATTTGAAGTCAGGCAGTGTGATGTCTCCCCAGTTGTTCCTTTTGCTTAGAATTGCTTTGGCTATTTGTACTCTTTTCCTGGATCCATATAAACTCTACAACTGTTTTTTCCTAGTTCTGTGAAGAACAAAGTTGGTATTTTGATCAGGATTGCATTGAATCTGTAGATTGCTTTAGCAGTATGATCATTTTAACAATGTTGATTGTTCCAATCCATAAATGTGGGGTGTTCTTCCATATGTTTGCATGGTCTACAATTTCTTTTACCAGTGTTTTGTAGTTCTCCTTGTAGATATCCTTCATCTCCTTAGCCAGGTGTGTCTAGAGGTTTCATTTTATCTTGTTTTATTTTATGGTGGCTAGTGTGAATAGGGTTGAGCTTTTGATTTGGTTCTTGGCTTGAGCGTTATTGGACTAAAAAAACTACATATTTTCGAACATTGATTTTGTATCCAGAGACTTTATTGTAGTCATTTATCAGGTCTAGAGGATTCCTGGAAGAGTCTTCAGGGTTTTCTAGGTAATCAATCATGTCACCTATTAAAAGAGATAGTTTGACTTTCTCCTTGCCAATTTGGATACTTTTTATTTTTTATCTTGCTAGATTGCTCTTGCTAAGACTTCTAGAAAGATGCTGAGTAAGAATGGTGAGAGTGGACATCCCCGTCTTGTTCTTGTTCTGAGGGTAAATGAATAGACTTTCCTCAAAAGAAGACACTTACATGGCCAACAAATATACAAACAAATGTTCAACATTGCTAATCATCAGAGAAATGAAAATTAAAACCACAATGAGATATCATTTCACACTAGTCAGAGTGGCTATTATTAGAAAGTCAAAGGATAACACATGTTGGCATAATTGCAGAGAAAAGGGAGCACTCATCCATTGTCGATAGTATTCAAAAATTGTTCATTGTCTATGGGAAACAGTATGGAGATTGCTCAAATAACTCAAAATTGAATTACCATTTGATCCAGCAATCCCACTATTAAGGAACTACAAAAAGGAAAAAAAAATCAGTATATAAAAAAGATACCTGTACTTGAATGTTAACAGCACTATTCACAATAGCAAAATAATGGAACCAACCTAAGTGTCCATCAACAATTGATTGAATAAATAAATTGTGGCATATACATATATACACTGTAGGATACTACACAACCATAAAAAGAATGGAATCATTTCCTTTTCAGCAACATGAATGGAGCTGGAGATCATCATCCTAAGTGAACTGACTCAGAAACAGAAAAGCAAACACTGCATGTTTTCACTCATATGTGGGAGATACATGGTCTAAAATTGGAAATAATAAGCACTGGGGACACCAATAAGGGGAATAAGAGATAAGTGGGGAGGGTTCATAAGTTACCTATTGGGTACAATGTTTGCTATCTGGGGAACGGGTCACCTGAGACCCAATCCCACCACTACAAAATACATCCATTGTAACAAGCATGCATGTGTACCCTCTGAATCTAAAAATAAAAATGAAATTAAAAAGTCCTATTTGGACATTATAAATATGAGGTATCTATGGCATAATCAACTGCAGACGAAGAGGAAGTGATTGGATGTATGAGTCTGGAGTTCAGATATGAGTTTATAGTACAAGAAAAATTGTGGAAGTGATCAGCAAGTTGATGGTAATTTAGTTTTTATGGTAGCATGATATCATTTGAAGACTAACCATAGAGAGATAAATAAAAAGAAGCCAAGATTTTTCCCAGGAGAAATTTCACACTGCAAAAGAAATGCATGAAGGAACTAACAAAAGAAATAGAAAAGTAATTAGTAAGAAGGAAAACCAACAGGAGAGAATGACTTCAAATGGAAGAGAAAGGAGTGGCTGGTAGCATAAGTTGTATTAAAGAGTTTAGTAAAAGCAAATAGAGAAACACATATGGATTTGGGGAAAATAGTCACTTGTGACTATATGTCATTTTGAGTTCTTCATTACAGTATGTAACAATAGCTATGTTAATGGTAGCTTTCCAAAAATGAAGGGAGAAAAAACAGGCATGGCAAGACTTCTACAGAATAAGAAAGGGAAGGTAAATGTCTGTTCCATTAATCTAAAACTTGGGGAAAGAGCCAGATATGTATGCATATATTAATATTTCTTATAATATTGCTGGGACTATGTTTCTCCTGAGAGTATGTGACTAGTGCTCTGATACCTACAATCATTTTTTGACATAAAATAATACCATCAAAGTAATAAAAATTTTATACTGGCTTATGAATCAATAAAGCAATTATCAACCATGATTTAGTGGAAAATAAATTATATTCTATGTTCTTTTTCTCCCCTAAATGTTTGGAGATATTTGAGGAACTTTCTGGGTGGAGTTAAAATTTCAGAATATTAGAAGTTGCTGATATATTTTTAGATAATCTTATATGGATAACACAGCTTTAGGTTTGAAATATACCAATTTAGCTAATTATTGAAACTAGTGAATTTACCCAATTAACTTTAAAACAGGTATTTTCTGAAACCTTATTGAAATTTATGTAATTATGTATGTTGCAGAGAAATTGCTAGAATTTTTACTACACTTTTTTTTGGTATCATTTGTCAGTCATAATCTCTGGCAAAGAAATAAAGTAATAAAAATGCTAATCAAGTCAACTCAACTTCAAGAATGATCCTTTTGTTATCTGAGGGAAATTTTCTTAGGCACCTTCAATTTGGGCAATTAGAAAACTTGTAGAAAATATATTCTACAGTATATACATGATTTGACCTTTATTATCTGTTGTAACTTGGCATTAGTAGTCAAAATGTCATTTCAACCCAGATTTGTTGGTTTATTCTCCCTGAATTTGGCACCATGGATGAATATAGTATGTAATATGTAAAATAATGATCATGACATTCAATCACTTTACATCTTGAACTCTTCCATTAAAAAGAAGAAATTAAAACTCTTCCTTTGAAAATTTTAAATAGGTGAATCTAAGTTTCCAATTTTATTGTTTATATTTTTCTCTAGGTATTACACATCATTTAATATATCTAAACTTCATATGCTACCTAATAATTCTTGGGCCCAAGAATTCATTGCTTCCCACCATCCCAGAAGTTGTGTGATTAGAGTTCCATGTCCAATAGGGCACCCATTATTAAAAGTGTTCTCTAATAACTGCATCCTAGTAGAATAGTATGAAAGCTTTAAGCAATTTATTTTGAATAACCTGAAGTAAATGGGTCTTTGGCTTTATACCACTAGTAACCAGTTGGTGAAAGGAAATGTTCTTTCTTATGGAGAGGAACATATATTTTTCTAACTATATAATTATTCTTGACAATTTCCAAACAAAAGAATATATTGGAATAGAATAGCATTGAAAATCAGGAATATCCAAAACAAGCCACCACTATTACTACAATGTTTAGTTTGAGAGAATCTGACATTTCTATAAATCAAGTCTATATTAAAACAGTTATGAATACATTGAGTTCTTTGATAATAAAACCCAAGAAGGTAACACCTCTGGAACTAAGAATAGCTCCACTCCAATTGCTCCCATCAGTTTCACTAGAAATGTCTGTGGATGAATCTAACAGACCCTTCATTGTCCTTAATTCTGCCTTGGTAGCAGTTGACACTACTGTTCTCTTCAAAACCTTCTTTTCTTTCAAATCTGCACCTCTACCATTATAATCTATTTCCATAAGGTATGCGATTTTTCCTTATCATCAAATTAGAAGTTTCATAAAAACTGGTTCTGTTATAGTTATGTTAATGATGCATCCTAACAATCTCAACAATTTACCTGCTTCTCTCTATTTATACTACCACTATGCTATTACAATAACTATGCAATTTATCTCTTTGGATTCAATTTTGTTTCTAATCAATCTACTCTTCACTCCATTGCTAGAGTGATCTCTAGCAAAAATCACATCTGCTAATCCTGCTTATACGCTCTGATGGCTTTACTTTTCTTTGTAAAGCAATGAAAAATTATGTTCATAACCTTTATCATCTGATTGTTTGTACCTCTTATTATCTTTACCACATGATTATCTCATAGTTGATAATCTGTTCAAATTCTCACCACCCTTCCCTAATACTCTCTTTATGGAAGTCCATCTGAAGTTGTCAGTTCTCCAAAATATCATTAGTTCTATTTTATCAAGAGATTTGGATACATTGTTTTCCTGCCGGAACATCTTTCTTCTCTATTTTCAACCACTTTTTTGATATTCAGATACCAGGTAATAAACAGTAATATTTATTTTCTTAGGTATAATTTTAAGACTTCTCAGAAATGGCAAAATACTCTGTTTCTCTTGCACCCATCATATCATCATTATTTGGCATCTCTCTTGCCCTCTTGACAAGTGGTCCTTGTCTTACTGACATACATAACTAATATCTACAGTGGAATTGACCACAAAAATATAAACAAAGATTAGACAAAGTGGAAGTTTCAAGAAACACATTTATAAATTGTATACAAATTGAGTACACCTTATACAAAATACTTGGAACCAGAAGTGTTTTGAATTGCAAAATTTTTCAGACCTTGGAATATTTGCATATGCTATATAATAAGATACCTTGAGGATGGGGATCTAGTCTAAATACAAAATTTATGTATGTTTTGTACACACATTATGCTTATAGACTGAAGAAAATTTTACACAATATTTCAAAACTTTTTGTACAGTTTCTAATTTTTGTACATTTCGGATTTTCTGACTAGGGATGTCCAATTTGTAATAGAAAACTGATAAATGTCTACAATCCACAAGAATATTAGATATAAATATGGAAATTAACCAAAAATGAAAAGATTCATTGTAACAGACCTACCTGGGCAACTTAGCAAGACCTCATCTCTATAATAAATCAAAAAATTAGCTGGGCATGGTAGCGCATGCCTGTAGTTCCAGCTACCTGGAAGGCTGAGGTGGAAGAATCGCCGGAACCCAGCAGGTCGAGGCTGCGGTGGCC
>NW_007257423.1:78271-89471 GCF_000164805.1 Carlito syrichta | reverse complement strand
AAAAAAAAAAAAAAAAAAAAAAAAAAAATGGAGGTAGTCTGAAAATTATAATTTGTGGGTGACTGGAAACTATTAAAAATTTTTAACAATTCAACTTAGAATTATCTATCAGAACTTCAAAAATATATATGCCTTTTTATTTGACAATTTTATTTCTAGAAATCTATCCTCTATAAATATTAATTTATGCACAAAGAGGTATATACAAAGATGCTCATGTGTCATAATTGTAAGAGATCTTCAAGAAAATAGTAAAAAGGAAAGTTTATGAACAAGTGAATGATTGAATAAATTCTATAAAAACATCCTGAGAAAAACTGTAGAAAAATGCAAATTAAAATTATATGTCGTAAAATGGAGGGTAATACGACATGGCTACCATGGAGCAACAGACCAGTGTTGCTCTCACCAAGCAAGACTGAGAGTAGGGACCCAATTGCCAATACATGGAAATGCTATGAACATTTTTGGAAGAGAGGTTCACCCTGCACCCAGCAAAGGTCTCTTTGAACACACAGAGACCAAAAAGCCATGGTGGAATCTAGGTGCTTCATCCCCTGCCATGCCCTAGCTAGCACAAGAACTGAAGCCCTTCTTGGCAGGTGAAGTGAAGGAGAAAGCCAAATACAATTTAGGATGGTTTACCTCCTTCCATATTTGTGCAGGTCATCAGTTCCTGTGGGAAGCATCCAGAACAGGGTTCAGGACTTTGAACAACCACAGCCCAAGTGGAATGGGAGAAAGATCCACTCTTGTGCAGCCACCATGAGTGCAGCTTTCTGCCAGATTGGTGACTCATGGGAAAGGGGAGAGGACCCGCCTGCAGAGTAAGCATGACAGGAGCTCCTGTGAGTGTGGTTTTCTGCTAGACTGGTGGCTCATGGGCAGGGAGGGCCAACCTACAGTGTGAGCCCAGCAGATGAGCACCACCAGTGACTGATGGCCATATGCCCAGCCAAATTGGGAAGAACCTTCTCTAGCCTTGTGTCTTAGCAGGGCAGTGCCAACCACCTTCTCAGGGGCAGAAAATCTGCTCTATTTCAAGAACAGAGTGCAGACCTGAACAGAGAGGGAGAAACATGACAGACACCTGAGGGCTCTCTCAGTGGGAAGGCACCAGGGCTGTAAGCCACAGTCAGCAGATGGGAGACCTATTCCCCTCACTTGCTACCCACAGAGCACTAGCAGTGGGGACGGAAAGTTGATCTGACTAGTTTCACAGTGGGTGAGAACCTCTGCAATGACAGAATCCTGCCTCAAGGTGTAGCAATTGCAGATGTGAATGCCCCTCACTCTCTCATTGAGTTATGTATATTGAAGCACAGAAAGGACTCTAGAACAGAGGATAATTGAATAGCTTTAGAGTTTTAAATAAAAAAGAGAATAGAGAGCAAAGAGATGCCTGTCACAAATAAGGAAAAAATCAACAAAAAATACAGGAATCCCTCAGAGTCCTAAAAAGATAGTGTTTAAAAAACAGCTATCAAAACATAAGTAATGGAAACGCCCCAGAAAAAACCGCCCCAGATGACAGCTACAGAAATCAGAAAATCGATGGCAAAAGTGAAAAGGAACCAAGAGAAACTAGAAGCAAAACTCACTGAAATCATATAGGAAGTAAAAGCAGAGCTGGTCAATTAAAAAAAAAATCTGAAATAATAGAAAGAAAAAAATTCATCCTGGAAATCAAGAACACACTAACAAGCAAATGTAGTACAGTCAACCAGACAGAAGAAAGAATCTCAGAACTTGAAGGCAAAAATATGGCAATAACCCAGTCTGTCAAAAACATAGTACAAAAACTTTAAAAGAATGAGCAAAGTTGGCAAGAGATGTGGGACTATGTCAAGAAGCCAAATCTATGCCTGATTGTTATCCCTGAAGCAGAAAGGAAGCAGAAAACACCATGGGAGGAGCATTCTATGAGGACACTCAAGAAAACTTCCTAAGAAATGACCATCCAAGCACAAGAGAATCAGAGAGCCCCTGCAAGTTATCAAATAGAAGACTATTCCCAAGGCACATAATAATCTGCCTCCACAAAATATGCACAAAATAAAAAATCCTGAAAGCAGTAAGAGAGAAAGATCAGAATACCTTCTGTGGAAAACCCATCAGAGTTTCTCCAGACTTATCTGCAGAAATGCTAGACTCCAGATGGGACTGGAGTCCAGTTTTTAACATTCTTAAAGATAAGCAATTCCAGTCAATAATTTCCTACTCTGCCAAGCCAACCTTCATAAGTAACGGGAACTAAAATTATTCTTAGACATCCGATCCCTAAGAGAATATGCCACCTCCACAACAGCCCTTTGAGAGATGCTTAACACAGGAAACAAAAACAACAGTCATACCCATCACAAAAGTACAAGAAAGAACAGAGTTAACAGAGCATATAAAGCACTCATAAAAATAAAAATACATACACATATAAATACAAAAGTAAAAAGGAAACAGCCCATGAACTGTGGAAAAAATATTTGCCAACTGTATATCTGACAAAGGCCTAACATCTAGGATCTACAAGGAACTCAGATGTGCTGAAAACAAACAAACAAACAAACAAACAAACAAACAAACAACCCTATTACAAAGTGGGCAAAAGACATGAACAGACACATCTCAAAAGAAGACAAGCAGCCAACAGATACATGAAAAAATGTTCAGCCTCACTAGTCATCAGAGAAATGCAAAATAAACTACACTGAGATACCACCTAACTCCAGTCAGGATGCTCATCATCAATAACTCAAAAAAACAACAGATGCTAGAAAGAATGCAGGGAAAAGGAAACATTTCTATACTGTTGGTGGGAGTGTAAACTAGTACAACCTCTCTGGAAAACAGTGTGGCTATTCCTAAAAGATCTAAAAATCGACCTTCCATATGACCCCGCAATTCCCCTACTGGTAATATACCTGGAGGTACTAAAATCATTCTATGAAAAAGATACCTGCACATACATGTTTATTGCAGCATTATTCACAATAGCAAAAACATGGAACCAACTGTGCTGCCCTTTGAAAGAGGACTGGATAAAAAAATGTGGTACAAATACACAACGGAATATTACTCAGCCATAAAAAAGGAAAAAAATATGAATTTTGCAGCAACTTGGATGAACTTAGAGTCTATAATACTCAGTGATCTATCACAGAAACAAAGAACTGAGTACTATATGTTCTCACTCATAAGCAGACCTTTAACAATTATCATAATACTATAAGAAAGGGATTGGCAGTAGTGGGAAACTGCCAGGGGAGGAGGATGGGATTGATAGTAGTGGAAAACTGCCAGGGGAGGGAGTGCACACTTCATCAACAAAGGTAACCACATAATGAATATTTGTGTACCTAACCCTGAATTGAACTCCACATCTTTAAAATTAAAAAAAAAAAAGTTTTGTTTTTTTAAAAAAATGAAACAAAGAAACCTCCTAAGAGCCCTATGACAGGGATGAACCTTCACATTTCAATAATCAGTCTGAACGTGAATGGACTAAATGCACCACTGAAAAGGCATAGAGTGACAAACTGAATAAGGAAGCATGGTCCAACAGTCTGCTGCCTCTAGGAAATGCATCTCACTGCCAAAAGGCATTCACAGGCTCAAAGTTGGAGCCTGGAAAATGATCTTTCAGGCAAATGGAAAATATACGAGGGCAGGTGTAGGTATTCTAATACCAGACAAAACAGCCTACAAACCATCAAAAGTTAATAAGGACATGAAATGACACTACATGATGGCAAAAGACTCAATCCATCAGCAAGAAATATCCATCCTAAACATATATGCACCCAACACAGGAGAACCAGTACTTATAAAACAACTACTAAGTATAATAAAAGAAGACATTGTCTCTCACACAATCATAGTTGGAAACCTAAATACCCTACTAAAAACTTTAGATTGATCATTGAGACAAAAAAATCAATCAGGAGATTTGGAACCTCTACTCGATGCTTGATCAAATGGATTGAATAGACATCTACAGAATAATTCACCCAACATATACTGATTATATATTCTACTTATCAGCACATGGAACATACTCCAATATTGATCACATTCTTGGACATTAATCAAATGTGAACAAATTTCAAAAGATCGAAATAATACCATGCATCTTCTTAAATCACTGGACAATACAAGAAAATATTGCCACCAATAATATTGCCCCAACATACACAAAGACATGGATACTAAAAAAACTTGTTGATCAATGACTTCTGGGTAAATGGAAATCAATACAGAAATAAAAAAAGATTCATGGAAACAAACAAATAAAAAAAACCACATTTTATTAGAATCTGCAAGATGCCATGAAAACAGTGTTAAGAGGAAAATCCATAGCACTGTGTGCACACATTAAGAAAACAGAAAGATCACAAGTAGACAGCCTAACATTATACCTCAAGGAACTGGGAAAGCAAAATTACCTAAATCCTAACTTCAGCAGAAGAATCCAGATTACCAAGATAAAATCACAATTGCAGGACATGGAAGAAAAAACATCATACAAAGAATCAACAAGACCAAAAGCTGATTCTTTGAAAGAATAAATAAGATCGATAGTCTCTGGCCAGATAGATTTTAAAAAGAGAGAGAAAGCCCAGATAAACACAATTAGTTATGCAAAAAGTGAATTCACAACTGACCCTGAGGAAATTCGATGGGTTATCAGAGATTGCTCTAAAAACCTGTAAGCAAGTAAACTAGAAAACCTAAAGAAAATGGAGCACTTCTACACATTACACAACTTCCCAAGGTTGAAACAAGAAGAAATTGAATCTCTAAACAGACCAACAGCAATTCAGGAAATCAACTCAGTCATAAGAAATATGCCCACCAAAAAAAATTCCAGACCAGATGATTTTCCTGCTGAATTCTACAAGACCTACAAGGATGAACTGATACCAATCTTACTGAAAGTATTCCAGGGAAACAATAAAGATGGAATGCTCATCTCAACCCATTTTATGAAGCCACCATCATACTGATACCGAAACCTGGCAAAGACACAACAAGGAAAGAGAATTATAGGCCAATCTCCTTGAACATAGATGAAAAAATTCTAAACAAGTTTCTAGTAAATCAGATTCAATAACACATCTCAAGGATCATCCACTATGATCAGGTGGAATTTAGTTCTGGGATGCAGCATCAGGGCTGGTTCAACATTTACATATAATTTAAATATAATTTACTACATCAACAGATGTAAAACCAAAAACCAAATGATTATATCATTAGACAAAGAAAAAGTATTTGACAAAATCCCTCAGCCATTCTTGATAAAAACCCTTGAGCACCTTGGCATAGAATGAACATTACTCAAAACCGTCAAAACCATATATAATATACCCATAGCCAATATTTTGTGCAAAGAGCAGAAACTGGAAGCATTCCCTTTGAAAATGGGAAAGAGACAAGGATGCCCCCTCTCACCACTCCTGTTCAACAGAGTGCTGGAATTCCTAGCCAAGGGTAATCAAGCAAGAGAAGAAAATCAGGGGTATCTAAATAAAAAAAGAGGTTGTTAAGCTATCCCTTTTTGCAGACAATCTCTTGAAAACCCTTGGGAATCTGCCAAAACCTCTTCACACTGATAATTGACTTTAGAAAGTTTCGAGGTACCAAATCAATGTGCAAAAGACAATTTCATTCTGTACACCAGCAACAAGCAATCAGAACCAAATAAAAAGCAGAATCTCATTCACAGTAGCCACAGAAAAAAGAAATACCTTGGCTCCACTTAACCAAAGAAGTGAACGATCTTTGCAACAAGAACTACAAAATGTTGCTCAAAGAAATCAAGGATGACACAAACAAATGGAAAAATATTCCATGCTCAGGGATCCAAAGAAGTAATATTGTTAAGATGTTCATCCTATCCAAGGCAATCTATAGATTCAATGCATTACCATTAAATTACCAATATCATTTATCACAGACCTGGAAACGATAATTCAGAAATTCATACGGAATGAAAAAAAGCACTGAATAGCCAAAACAATTAGCAAAAGAAACAAAGTGGGAGTGTCACACTTCCAGATTTTAAACTTTACTTCAAGGCTACAGTAACCAAAACAGTCTGGTGCTGGTACAAGAATAGGCACATAGACCAATGGAACAGCACAGAGATTCCAGAAGCAAAAGTTTTGTCTCTCAACCAACACATCTTTGACAATCATGGGGATAACAATCACTAGGGAAAGGAGACCATATTTAGTAAATGATGCTGGGAAAACTGGCTGACCACATGCAGAAGAATGAAACTGGACCCCTACCTATCACCATATTAAAAAAAAATCAAATCTAAGTGGATTAAAGACCTAAACATAAAACCTCAAATTATAGGAATCCTAGAAGAAATCTTTGAAGACACCCTTATGCACATCGGAGTAGACAACTAACCTACAAGGTCAAGGACCAAACCCCCAAAAGCAAATGCCATAAAAGCTGAGATAGACAAGTGGGAACTCATCAAACTGAAAAGCTTTTGCACAGCAAAAAAGACCATCAAGAGAGTGGGGATACAACCCACAGAATGGGAGAAAATATTTGTAAATTATGTATCTGATAAAGACCCAACTTTCAGGATCTACGAGGGACTCAAAAGAAGTTAAAGAAAAAGAAAAAAGACAACCAAACAAACTCATTTAAAAAAATGGGCATAGGACATGAATATACACTTTTTAAAAGAAGACGTAAAAGCAGTCTGTAGATACATGAAAAAAAATGCTCAGCCTCACTAATCATCAGAGAAATTCAAATCATAACTTCTATGAGATATTACCTCACTCCAGTAAGGATGGTTATAATTAATAAATCAAAAAACAACAGAGGCTCTATGGAAAGCATTGTGGAGATTCCTTAAAAGAACAGAAAAACGACCTTTCATACTATCCAGCAATCCCTCTTCTGGGAATACACCCAGAGGAAGGTAAATCATTCTACCAGAAAGATACCTGCACACACATGTTTATTGCTGTACTATTCACAATAACAAAAACAAGGAATCAACCTTACTGCCCATCGAAAATGGAGTGGATAAAGAAAATGTGGTATATGTACATGATAGAATATTATGCCACCGTAAAGAAGAACAAAATCATGGACTTTTCAGCAAATTGGACGGAGTTGGAGACAGTCATACTTAGTGATCTATCACAGAAACAAAGAACTGACTACTGCTTGTTCTCACTTACAAGTGAAGCCTGAACATTAATTACATCGGCACAAGGGAGGGCGGAGCAGTCACTGGGTATTGCCAGGGAGCAGGTTGGGGAGGGGGAATGTAACAACACAAAGTGTGCCTGGTCCTATGCCAGAGGGACTGAGGGCCAGTTGGAAGCCCAAACTTCACCTGCATGTAGCTTACTTGTGTGGTTCATCTTTGCTTGTACACCTCATCTCTAAAATAAAATAAAGTTTCATAAAAAATTATATGGAAAGCTTTTCAAGGTGTATTTTTAAATGGCAAAAGGAAATTGCATGTAACACATATAAAATGTTCGCACTGAAATGCATATGTGTGTATATATGTATATACATACACTTATTACAAATAAATAAATAACTTCATTAGAGGGATGCTAAGTTTCTTTTAGATGTGTTTCTATGTGCAGTTAGAAGTCTCGCTACATAGGTAAGGCGATTTCCTTCTTTTAAATTTCCTTTTATATTATTTCAGTGACATTGTGATTATAAGTTTGCAAAGATAATTTAGTAATGTAACAGGAGAGTGAATTCAGAAACAATACATGCAAGCATGCAGAGTTGATACATGTCAGAATTAAAATTAAATAGCAAGACAACAAATTGCTATTCAGTGGTGCTGAGACATTTGATTATTCATGTGGAAAAAAATCAGATTGAATTCCTACTTCATGTCACATACAAAAGTCAATTTCATGTTACTTTATGACTTAAATGTGGAAAGCACAACGCTAAAATGATTAAAACTAAAATAAAAAATCCCAAATTAAAAAATCAGTAGATTTAGTCACATTAAGTTTAGGAATTTCTCCTTATCAAAAGGACATAAGAAACATGACAGGACAAAATACTATATAAGATATTTATATAACATAAGGCCCCAACATGTTTAGTAACCAGAAAATGTAATAAACTCTGGTAGAAATTAAGACCTCAATGGATCATTGGAGATACAAATTAAAATCCCAATGAGAGTCCATTTTACACACAACATTTTAAAAACATATAAAAGCCCTGTTTACCTTGAAGTGACAATGAAGTGAAGAAGAAATATGCTTATGCATTAGGGTCATACAAATTAAGTACACCACTTCAGAAAGCCATCATGCAGATTTTAGTAAAGTTGAACAAACATGTATCATGTGAACCAGCAACTCCACTTCTCAGAGTACAGACTTGATAAATTCTTGCACCAGTGTTTTAGCACTATGCTCATTAACAAAATTACAATGTAATATATAATAGAAAAAGTAAAGTTTCATCAAAGTAGAATGGACACTAACTTAATAAAATAAATACATATAAATAAAATTATACCAGGGCTTTTATATCGTGGCAATAATCAATAAACTATAATAGCATGCATTAATATGAATAATTTTTATTTTAAAATCCAATATGATTGCATCAGATAAAGAAAAAAGCGTGTAAAATGTGACAACAAAATATATTATTTAAGGACACAATAGAAGTGTCACAGTCATTAAGAGATTCGAGAACACAACTAACACAAAATATAAGAAACTGGTTCCCTGGAGAGAGAGAAAGTGAGGAAGAGGCAAATGAGTGAGACATTTGAGGAGGGACTCTGAAACACCAGAATTATCTTTTGGGGGGCAGGCCCCTTGTGGTACAGGTTTCCCTTGCTAGGTAAACATTCTAGGAACCCATGGCATCAGTGTACCACCTAGCTTTGTTGTGAGAAGCTTGCATTGTGGAAGATACGTCCTGATCTGTGGCAGTTTCTTCTATCATGACAACAATCCTTACACCACACTGAGTGTTCAACAGTTTTTGACCAAAAACATTATGACCCCTATGCCCCACCCTCCCTATTCACCAGATCTCACCATAAATAATTTTTTGTTTGTTCCCCCGATGAAAAAAGTACTTAAAGGGAAATGTTTTGCCAATGTGAAAGAGGTGAAACAAAAAACAACAGAAGCACTAAAAGGTATCAAAAGTGACAAGTTCAAACACTGTTTTGAACAGTGGAAAAAGCATCTCAATAGATATGATGCATCAAACAGAGAGTTATTTAAAGGTGACTGAAGTTTAAACATGTAAGAATAATACATGCTTTTTAATAAATTAATTCCAGTTGGGGGGTTCCCTCCTTATACATTGAGATTTTAGGCAGAAAGATACAGTTACCTTTTTAGAATTCTTTAAACTGTATCTATTTGTTGCAGATAATACTTTTTCTATGCTTATTTTGCATATGCCCAATTTGTTAATAGAGGAAAATCCCATTTGCCAAATACAAAAATTAATTGTGTTGACATAAAACTTACTGGACCAAAATATGCTTTTGGAATGTAAAATAATTATGAAATATGCAAAATTTAAAATAAAAATTTTCATGGAAAATCATGAGGTAAGATTGTAAATATACAGAAAAATAAAGCTTATATCACATCAATTTTTTATTCACAAAATGTTAATTTTTTTCTATATCTAGATCATACACTAGGCAATGGACATTAAAGCAATGAAGAAGACAGTAATAATATCTGCCATCTATCAGTCTATAGGGTAATCATTGTCTTCTTAATATTCCAAAAGTGAGTATTAAAGATGTATATTGATAATAGTGATATATGAATATTTTGTATTTAATAAAATTATATCCAACTAATGCAAATTGACGGATGTATAAATTATGAAATTTATGCTACCGAATAAGAATACTCCTCTTTATGGTTTAAGTTTTTGGTTAAATTCATGCCTTTTGACGATTGCAATTCAGACAGCTCTTGGAATTCTATAAAATTCTACTCTAAAAAGGAAGTGCTGTTTTTAGGTATTGGCTTAAAACATTACCCCAAGTTTCTAAAATATTATTCAATTAAGGAAGTATTTCAAATGAAAAAACTATATTTTTCTACAAAAATATCTCTTTTAAAAAATTGTTAGTGTATAAATTTAAGGGGGTACGAGTGTAGCTCTGTTACATGGATATATTGTATAGTGGTAAAACCTGGGTTTTTAGTGTGGTCATCACCCAAATAGCATACATTATGTCCATTAAAATATTTATTATTTCTCATCCCATTCTCACTCTTCCCACCTATCAAAGTCTCCTATGTCGATTATTCCATACTGTATGACCATGTGCACATGTTATGTAACTCCCACATATAGGCGAAAACATGTATTTTTTGACTTTCTGTTTCTCAGTTATTTTACATAAGATAATGGTCTCCAGTTTCATCAATATTGCGGTAGAAGACATGGTTTTATTTTTTATGGTGGAATAATATCCCATTGTGTGTGTGTGTGTATGTGTGTGTGTGTGTATAAAACACATTTTCCTTATCCTATCATTGGTTGATGGGCACAAAATTTGGTTCTATATCTTTGCTATTGTGAATAGTGCTGCAATTAATATACAAGTGCTGATATTTTTTTTATATAGTAGTTTTTCTTCTCTTTGGAGAGGTAGCCAGTAGTGGGATTGATGAATTGAATTCAATGATGGTTCTACTTTTAGTTGTTTGAGAAATCCCCATACCGTTTTCCATAAGGGTGTACTAACTTACTTTCCCACCAGTATTGTATAACCATTCCCATTTCACTGCATTCTTGCAAACATCTGTTATTTTTTGACTTTATAATAGTCAATCTGATAGGAATAAGATGACATCTCACTGTGGTTTTAATTTACATTTCTCTCATGATTAGTAATGAGCATTTTTCATTTACTTGCTGGCCATTTGTGTAGATTATTTTGGAAAATGTCTGCTCATGTTCTTTGCTCACTTTTTGATGGGTTATTTATTTTTTGTTGTTGTCATTGTTGTTGAGTTGCTTGTCTTCTTTGTAGATTCTTTGCATTAGTCCCTTGTCAGTTGCATAGTTTGCAAACATCTTCTTCCCTTTTGCAGGTTCTCTGTTCACTCTGTTTATTATTATTGTTATTATTACTCTTCTTCTTCTTCTCCTTCTTCTTCTCCTCCTTCTTCTTCTCCTTCTTCTC
>NW_007257423.1:26535-78242 GCF_000164805.1 Carlito syrichta | reverse complement strand
TCTTCTTCTTCTTCTTCTTCTTCTTCTTCTTCTTCTTCTGTGTAGAAACTTTTTTAGTTCAGTAAAGTCCCATTTGTTTACTCTTGTTTTTGTTGTATTTGCTTTTGAGTTCTTAGTCATGAATTTTTCACCTATCCAGAAAAGATTTTCCAAGGTTTTTTTCCTGGGATTTTTACAGTTTCAGGTCTTACTTTCAAGTCTTTAATTCATTTTGAGTTACATTTGTATTTGGGAAGAAATAAGGGTCAAGATTTATTCTTCTGCATGTTTCAATTCAATTATTTTCAGCACGATTCATTATATAGGATATTCTTTCCCCAGTATGTTTGTCAACTCTGTCAAAAATCAATTGGCTCTAGATATGTGACATTTTTCTAGGTTCTTATTCAGATCCATTGATCTATGTGCCTATTTTTATACCAGTACCATGTTGTTTTGAGTACCACAGCCTTGTAGTATAATTTGAAGTCAGGTAATGCAATTCTCCAGTTTTGCTGTCTTTGGGTTTGGGTTACCTTGGCTATATGGGTTCTTTTTTGTATGTGACAAATGACATTGGTTTTTTTGAGTATTGCCTCTGTAGATTTCTTTGGGTAGTATGATCATTTTAGTGATATTGATTCTACTGATCCATGATCATGAGTTGTTTTCCATTTGTGTCAACTACAATTTCTTTCAGTAGTGTTTTATAGTTATACTTGTAGAGATCTTTGACATCTTTGTGAAATTTACTTCTAGGTATTTTATTTTATTATTTGTGGCTATTGTAAGGGAACTGACTTCTTGATTTGGTTCTCCTCTTGATTGTTATTGAGGTGGATAAGTGTTACTGATTTTTGAATATTGATTTTGGATAATAAAATTTTATTAAATTTATTTGTCAAGTTCAGGAGTCTTTTGGAGGCATCTTTAGAGTTTTCTAGGTATAAGATTATATCATCAGCAAATAGAGATAATTAGATTTCCTCTTTTTCAATTTGGGTGCCTTTTATTTATTTTTCTTTCCTAATTATTATAGTTCTGGTTTCCATTTATATGTTTAACAGGAGTGGGGAAAGTGAGCATATTTATCTTGCCTCAGTTTTTAGGGGGAATGCTTCCAGCTTTTTGCCTTTCAGTATGATGTTGGCATTGGGTTTGTTGTATGGTTTTTTTGATTCTGAGGTGTACTCCTTCTATGCCTACTTTGTTGAGGAATTTTATTGTGAAAAAATGTTGAATTAAAAAAAATGCTTACCTGGATCTATTGAGAAGGTTGTGCATTTTTTGTTTTGAATTTTGTTTATGCAATTAATCACATTTATTGATTTAGTTATGTTTAAACAATATTTACATCCCCGGGATAAAACCCACTTGATCATGGTGTGCCATTTTTTGATGTGCTGTTGGATGTGGATTTCCAATTTTGATGAGGATTTTTGCATCTGTGTTCAGCAGGGATATTGGTCTGTAATTTTCTTTTTTTGTTTTGTCTTTATCTGGTTTTGGTATCAGGACGATATTGGCTTAATAGAATGAGTTAGAGATTTTTCCTTCTTTCTCAATTCTTTGAAGGAGTTTCAGGAGAACTGGTACCAGTTATGCTTTGTATGTTTGATAGAATTCAGTTGTGAATCTGTCTGGTCCTGGGCTTTTTGTTATTGTTGTTGGATGATTTTTAAAATTACTGATTTAATCTCACGACACATTATTTGTCTGTTCAAGATTTCTATTTCTTCCTGGTTCAATCTTGGGAGGTTGTATATTTCCAGGAATTTATCTATTTCCTCTGTATTCTCTAGTTTGTGAGAGTAGAGTTGTTCATAATAGTTTCTGATAATCTTTTGTATTTCTGGGTTATCAGTTCTAATGTCTCCTTTTTCATTTATGATTAGGTTTTATTTGGATTTTCTCTTTTCTATTCTTGGTTAGTCTAGCCAGAAATTTATTATGTTTACCTTTTCAAAGAACCAAGTCTTTATTTTGTTGATTCTTTGTATTGTTATTTTACTCTGAATTTCATTTTGTTCTTCTTTAAGCTTTGTGATTTCTTTTCTTGTGCTAGCTCTGGGTTTAGTTTGTTCTTATTTTTCTAGCTTTTTGAGGTGAGACAGTAGGTTATTAACTTATGACTTTCCTATTCTTTTGACATAGACATTTAATGCTATAAACTTTCCTCTTAGCAGTGTTTTTGCCATATCCTAGAGGTTTTAGTATGTCGTTTTTTCCATTTTAATTCCTTTCAAATTAAAAAAATTAACTTTATTTGATCATTGACCAAAATATCATTCAGGAGTATGTATTTGTGTAGTTTTGAGACTTGGCATTGGTTTTAGTTTTATTTTGCTGTGGTCTAAGAAGATACTTGGTATAGTTTTTATTTTTTATCTTTTACAAAACCTACTGAAACTGCTTTGTGGCCTACCACATGGTCTATCTTGAAGAATGTTTCATGCACTGATGAGAAGAATGTATATTCTGCAGTAATTGGGTAGAATGTTCTGTAAATGGATGTTAGGTCTATTTAGTCTAACACCCAATTTAAGTTCAATTGTTTTGGTTTATTTCTGTGTCAGTGATTTGTTTGTGCTGTCAGTGGGGTATTGAAGTACCTCACTATTATTGTATTGCTCTTTCTCTCTTTCTCTCTCTCTTTAAGTCTAGTAATATTTGTGTGCTTGTGTGAATCTGGGTGCTGCCATATTGAATTTAAAAAATTCAGAATTTATTTATTAAAAAAGCGTGCATATATTCTTACTTGCTTAAACTTAAATCACCTTCAAAGTACTCTTAGTTTGATGCAATACACTTATCAAGACAGGTTTTTCATTGATCAAAACAATTTTTCAACCTGTCGTTTTGATGCCTTTAGTGCTTCTGCCATTTTTTTGTTTCACCTATTCCAAGTCAGCAAAATGCTTCCCTTTGAAGATTTTCTTCATATGAAGAAACAAACAAACAAACAAAAAAGGGGGCAAGATCAGGTGAATAGAGAAGGTGGGGTATGGGGATCATGACGTTTTTGTCAAAAAATGCTGAACACTTAGCATTGTGTGGACAGGTGCGTTGTCATGATGGAAGAACCACTCAACTGTTTGCCACAACTTGGAACATTTCTTTCACAACGTAGGGTCTCCCACTGATGCCAATGGGTTGGTAGAACACTTATTCAGCATGAGGAAGCCTGTACTATAAGAGGCCTGCCCTTCAAAAATAATTCTGTTTTTTTGGGGGGGGTTCCTTCCTTATATATTTAGTCTTGTTGTATCTTCTTCTTGAGTTGATCTCTTTATCATTATATAATAACCATCTTTATCTTTATTTACTCTGAGTTGATTTCAAGTCTGTCTTATTGGATATAAGTATAATTTCTTCTGCTCACTTTCCATTTTTGTTTGCATAGAATATCTTTCTACATTCTTTTACTTTTGGTCTATATGTCTTTACCAGTAAAGTGAGGTTTTTTTTTATAAGCAGCATATAGTTAGTTAACTTTTTCTAATGTCCATTCCACCAATCCCTATCTTTTAAGTGGGACATTTAATCAATTTGCTTTCAATATTAATACTGATATGTGAAGTTTTTTTCCTATCATAAGATTAATTTTAATCTAGTTGCTCTCTAGATTGTTTTTTTTTCCCTATTTTTCTTTGTCTGTCTTTGTAATTTGGTAAGCTTTGATTTCTTTCTATTCCTTCTTTGTGTGATTTTTTTTTATAAGACTAGAGTTTTATACTTTCATGTGTTTTTATGATGGGAGTATCAATTTTTTATTTCTGTGATTAGAACTTTGAGCATTTCTTGTAGGGTCAGTCTACTGGCTACAAATTCCCTTAGTGTTTGCTTGTCTGCAAAAGAGGTACCTCTCTGTCTGTCTTACTCTCTAACAATCTGTGTCTAAGTCTTAAAGTGATTTTATAGTATAGTTTTATTGTATAATGTATTTTTAAGTCTACTTAAGAATACATTATATGATAAATTATGCTACTATGGTAGTAATACTAGTGTATGTTGTTTTTCTTCTAAATGAGAAACAATAAATTTTACTAATATTTTGGGTTTTCACTTTCTGGGCTTGCTCTCTCAGATCAGTGTGTGTGTGTGTGTGTGTGTGTGTGTGTGTGTGTTGTGTGAGTGTGCATGTGCGTGCATGTACCTGTGTATTAAATTAGTCATTTGCATTCATTTCTGCTTTTTTGCTTTTTAACTCTTCAGAAGTGGTAATATCCCATTTGTGACATAAATCCTCCCTCAAGCTACCCATAATGGTGCCACTATACTTAAAACAGTTAGTGAAGCAGCAACAAGAATAAATAATTTTTAGAGTCAAGTTTTCTATATCCTTGTAAAACGTCTGGTAATAAACAATAGGAAAATAATAAAAAGGCAAACTGAATTTTTGTGATGTCTCATTAGAGTAGTTTTTTGTCAGCTTATTCTCCCAGATTTCTTTAACATTTGATCTGTGAAGCAGTTTGAGTGAAAGCCAAGATGCAGAAAAATGAGGATAGTTGGAATGGACCAAATGTGTGTTTCTATGGTTGAAATTCAGGACTGGGAACAAATACAATGGATAATGTCATTATGGAGATAGATTTTATTGATTAAATACTAAAAATTTAATCTTGAAATGTTAAATCAATGAATTCAGAAATGGGCAGCCATTTGAAGATTCATATTCAGAATGTATATTTTATAATCGTGTTCTCTTTTAAGTTCTGGTCTGTAACTTCTGAGAGTAACTTCAGTCTCAGACCTCAGATTGAGAGGCCTGTGAATTTTAAATATATTAATGTGTATATTACACCTGGAAAAATGGGAGCAATTAAAAATAAACCTTCAATTTTATTTAAGAATTTCTAAATATGAGGTTTTATTTTCTGTGTAGTGGAAGAGTTCAAGTTTTGAGGTGATGGATTTTTATTATCATTTTTTGAATCTCCTGAGGTACACCCATGGTGCCAAACTGAAGGAAAGTAACAAACAAAACTGGGGTTAATATGACACAGTCATTCTTGATGTTAAGACATATATTAAACATATATTAGAGAACAAATCATTTGCAAAATATAGGTGACATTTTTATACATTTGTAAATTGCCCAAGTTGGTAGTGACTAGGAATATTGATATTGTTATTGTTTTCACAATTATAAGTGAGTCTTTCTTCAAATTAAAGTTACATACTTATCAGGCATTTCTTTGAAAATTAGATAACTGTATGTACTTTTTAGAGGAAAATCACATCCAATACAATTCATACATTTTCAAAGTACTTTTAAATGATTCATCACAAATGTATACTCTCATGTAACCACGATCACAGAAAAAATGTAGAATATTTTCATCACTTCAAACGTTTCTCCTGGCCTTTTAAAAGACAATTCGTCTACCTATCCAGGAAAAGGAAACTAATAATTTGCATTATGTCATCAAATATTTTATTTCCTCCAGAGCTTCATATAAATAGTATCTATGACAAGATTTTTTTTGTATCTGAAATCTTTTATTCAGCATAGTTTTTTTTTCAAGATTCATGTTGTATCAGCAGTTTTAAAAAATTGTTATTGTTGAGTAATATTTCTACACTGTAATTTAGAAATTCATCTGCTGATGGAAATTTGAATTGTTTCCATTTTTGTTATTATAAAGAAAACTTGTCTGAAAAATTGTGTATGCATGTCTGTGCACACATGTATCTCTTCAGCAAATACACAGAAGTAGAATTACTGGGATATTTGCAAACATGTTTCTCTTCAGCAAACACATAGAAGTTGAATTACTGGGATATAGGGTAAGGGCCTGTACACTTTAAATAATTTTTAAAAACTTTTTTTTCCCCAGAAGGGTGGTATTTTCTACCCCTAAATGCCATTTTGAGGTATTCATAATTCGTTCCTCATTTGCCTCATCCTAGCAAACATTTGGAAATTTTAAATTTTAAAATCTTAATCATTTGAATGGGTGTGCAATGATGTCTCATTTTTGGTCTAATTTGTTATGTAATTATCTTTGTAAGTTCCAGACTGATAGTAATAAGTCTTGTAGTTGGGACAAATAAAACAACAGAAAATAGAATCAACAGGTGACATTTCATGGTCCAAGAGGAGTGAGTATCGCTCCGATTCCAGTCTGCATTTCCATGGGAGTTAGAGAATGAAGAAAAAGAAAATTCGTGTGGATTCTAAAATTTCCTTGTGGATCTGAGCCTTCTAATAAATTGGTCTCTTTTTTGCATACAAACAAGATCAAAATAATCTCATCAAATATTGACTCAAAATCTCTTACCACATATGAGATATTTAAATCTGGAAAAAATAAGAAGGCTAAAAATTTTAAGTATTAACATGCCATTCTAGATGAATTGTTTGAATTCTACTTGAGTAACAGGACAGGCATGGGGAAAACATTGCCTCTTTTTATTCCAAATTTTAAAAAGCAGGTTAATTTTGCACAGAATCTTGAAGTTTAAATTTGAGAGGAAATAACTAACCATCTTGCTAAACAATGCTTGTTTTGTTTTTAGTAGAATTTTCAAAACAATTCCAGAATGAAATGCTGAGAACTGTGGCAAAAACAGTTTGCTTGAAATTCTAGTAAAGAATCTGTGAATGTTGGCAAGCATAACTTGATTATTATGTATGGTATGACATTTATATAATATGATGTTTTTGAAAGACAATAGAATACACAGTATGATTGAACGTTCTTTTTGATGATCCCTCGACTTTAGTATCTAATATTCTCACATCTCCTCCCTTATGAGTCCATGCTATAGTGTCACTCTGTCATTTCCCGGCCCCTGGGTGAGAATCACTTATACATATATGCTCATAGTAGTTCACTTTGATGTGTTGATAAGAAGTTATTCTGGCACCTTCAATATCTCTTGTGTTACTACTTGCTTGAGGTGAGAGTGCAGGGGATACAGAAGAATGAAGGAAGCAAGAAGTTGTCCCTCTTCTTTTGCATCTCTGACCCAAGGATAAACATTAGCCATAGCAGAGCTTATACCTGGCTATATTTTAAGACGGTTTCCTAAAGACGTGAAGAAAGCATGACTGAATTGCATTAAATCACAGATGAATTTTGCACTAGATAATGATTTGATATTGGAGCCCTGAGCATCCAAGCATAATCGATCTCTTCCGAAATGATTTAATGATTCTCCCTCCATATGGAGGGAGCTTCACCACCATCCCTCTCAAATATATGTGCAACTTGGGAAGACCCTCTTTCTGCCCCAGAGCATAGGCCAGGAGTATATTCTTGTATCATCCACTTTCGCAATTAGTTCTGTAATGTCCTCTTTTCCATTCACTTTCTGACATGTTCTGACAATGGAACTCTAGCAGGCCGTTCCCTGAGTACATGGTAAACTACACTTAACACATTTTCCAAAGTTCAAGTTTGCTTATGACATATACGAGTTTTTCTAACGTTGGCTCGATTTACTTTTATAGATGTGTATGCATTATTAGGCCAGGATGAATAATATCTGCACATTTTTCCTGTGGCTTTCCAGTCTTGGCTTCTGAACTTAGGAGCAATTGTTCAAAAAATAATACAGTGGCACAGTGATAATCTGCCCTAAAGTGATATTCAAAAGCAACTTCTGCTTTTTCAGAATGGCAGATGTGGTCACCTTTACTGTAGTCATTATGTTTTTAACAGTTTTGAAGCAAAGTTTCAATCAGTACTCTAATTTCTCCAAAGATTTATCCAGAAGAATAGTTTTTATAAGCAAAGTCTAGAAATAAGAACTTATACATGAATACTCTCAATGGAAATTTAAATTTCCTCATCTCGTCTCACACATGTGAGGCCCAGAGCATCTAAATTATTTGGCAAAGGTCACAAGAGTGGTGGACCTGGGATTCAAAACCGGGTCATTCTTACTCCAGGGCCATGCTGCCTTATAAAATATACCACTAAATGTAGCTTCCCCTTCGCATATAAAACTGTACACAGCAAAAATTCTACATCCTTTACGGTCAAGTGGCACTATAGATTTTCCATGTCTACAAATAAATTGCCTCAATCCAATCAGGTACAGTTTGATTTTAGTTTACTAATCTTCTATTGGTTTCAGGTAGTGAGTGCTAGATAGATAAAAATGACCAGAGAAAAGGAAATTTTTAGAATGGGAACAGAAGGTATTATTTTCTTTTTCTTTCCCCTGGTTCAGATAGCACATCTCCTTACATGACAGTTTTCCTGTAACTGGGTGTAGCACTTTGAAAATCCAGTAAAGCAGAAGTGACAGCGCTATAACTCATGAACTCCACTGAGATTGCTATGGTATGACAAACCTGTCTCAGCTGTCTGTATATAAATTAGGAATTCCTAAAGCTTTCAATATGAAAGTTGCTATGAACTGCTTTGTTTAAAGCTGAAACCATTGAAATGCTAATTAGAAAGCATTTTTTTTCCCCAAAGTAACTTTAAACGACTTTTTGGAAAAAGTAAACACATTTACTCTATTTTTACGGGGAATATTTCTTCTTATGAGAGGAGAATGGACATGTTTGTGAACTACTGTAAGATATGACATATGCATTTTATATGTTACTTAAATCTTTGGATTGGCAGAAAAAATGTTCATACTGATTATACATTATTAAAAATACTAAATACAAATTAATTCAACACAAAACAATGATTTGGAATGCTTAGGAGATGAAGAGGAATTAACTATATTTAGAATTATCACTATAATTTTCATTTTCTTACTGAAGGCTTCGGTCTCCTCCAAAATATAAAATACCATCTTGGAGAAAGAAATAAATATAATATTTCTAAAGATAAAATGAAACTTGTTATTATGTTTTTTCTTATTTATTTCTTTTGGTTTTTGCCATGTAATATATGTTTTCTTTTTATTTTGTGATGTGAGGTGTTAGTGTGAGAGAGTATGTGTGTGTGTGTGTGTGTGTGCGTGTGCAACCACACATGCATACATGCATAGTAGGGAGCAGGTTCTAGAGAACCTCAGGTAGAATTTATTTATTTATTTTTCTAATTACACAGCACTCACAGAAAGCTAAGTCACGGTTGAGCTCTGCGCGTTGCAGAAGCACAGTGGCCTTCTGTCTACCTATACCTCCTCCTTTATTTGTGACCATGTGGATGTCATGAGTAACTAACTAACCCATCTGGATGCCTTTGTAATCTGAAGACAGAGGCATCATTATAAACTCTGTTTTTCTTCATTATATCTCCTACAAACTTTTTCTTCTGCAATTGATCAGCCAAAGGCCCATGTATTTTTAATAATGTCTTCAAGTATCAAATATTTTAATTTCCATTGATACTCTGTAATATAAAATTGGGTATCACTTTTCATATTTATCATAATTTTATCATATTGCATATAGATTATTTACTACAATAAATAATTTCCCTTTTGGTATCTGAATATCTTTGTTTTTATTAACATATGAAAGAGAAAAAAAGGAAAATAAGATGCATAATAAACACTTTATAATTAAAGATGTTCTAATTTTAGAGTTATATCTACAAAGACATCAAGGTAATGACTTTTTTAAAAAACAAAACATGGATAAACATAGACACTATCATATGTCCTAGAAAATTGTAATATGGATTATTTATTGTGAAAAATTATGAGAAATTGTGAGAAAATAATATAAAGAAAAATCAATTATATACAAATACATATACATCTTTAAAAACAATTATTTTCCTGCTAAATATAGTGAATAAAATGCTCTATTTTCTTTAACTTGAATACATCATACAAAAGATAATCCAATCATAATGGTGGAAACAAAGAGAGATTCCAGGGTAAGTTTAATAAGTTTTTGCTTAGACTTGTATTTATAAAAGTAAGCTATTGTTTCAGATGAATTGGAATCTCTTAATATAGATATGAATAAGTTGGTCATTCCAGGTGTATATATTTGCTTTGTTTATTTTTTGGTATTATTTTTCTTCAGTTATTTTGTTTTAAATTTATGCCTGATTAAAATTTTGAATCTGAAGTTTCCAGTCATATGCTTTTGCTTCTGTTTGATTGAGACTTCAAAAGATTCCAAAATAAAATTGGACTATAAATGATTAGCAACTTAATATTCTCTCTGATTTGAGTTTAATTTATTCTTAAGTAAACAAAATATAAGTAATGTCATATTGATAACTGATTTATATGAATTAATGCATTTTTACAAATTTGTGTATTTAATAACTATTATTTAGTGCTAGAGTTCCTTCATTATAAAATATCTCTTGAATTGCATGTTATATTTTTACTCTTATTTACCATTAATATATATGATCTGAGGAAAAAGAAATATTTTTAATGTAGATAGATTTAGCAATTTTAGTGAGAGGAAAAAGAAAATTCTCAATCTTGGATTGTAAAAATTATCAAATGGATTAGTTATTTTATTTTATTTTTTTGAGTCAATATCTCACTTTGTCTCCCAGGCTATAGTACAGTGGCACAATCATGGCTCACCACAGCCTCACCGTCCTGGGCTCAAGCAACCTTTCCACCTTAGCCTCCCGAGTAAGCAGGGACTACAGGCATGCACCACCATCCCAGCTTGGTTAATATTTGACTTGTTCAAACCGTTATGTGTTCTCTTAAATATAAACAGCTTAGAAAGCACACATTATAATTGACTTCGGTGCTCATGAAACTCCACCAACAAAAAACAACAAAAAGATTTGTCTGACCATAAAAATAATAAATATAATAAATAAAATATAGAAAGTTTGGGAATTATATATGATATTGTATATGACACATGAGAAGGGCCTCCAAAAAACCCTGAATTATCTTTTGGAGGGTGGGCCACTTGTAGTACAGGCTTCCTTTGATTTGTAAGTGTTCTAGGAACCCATCAGCATCAGTGTATCAGCTAGCATTTTTTGTGAGTCTTCATTGTAGAAGAAATGCCCCCAGTTGTGGGCAAATAGGAGACTGGTTCTTCTATCATGAGAATACATCTGCCCACACCACACTGAGTGCTCCCCAGTTCTTGACCAAAATCTACATGACCCACCCATGCCCCACCCTCCATAGTCACGTGATCTTGTCTTCAGTCACGGTTTTTGTTTCCCCAGATGAAAAATAACCTTAAAGGGAAATGTTTTATCGATGTGGACGTGGTGAAGCAAAAAATGGTAGAAGCACTAAAAGGCATCAAATTGATGAGTTCAAAAACGGCTTTTTGCAGTGGAAAAAGCATCTCAATACATGTATTGCATCAAATGGAAAGTTCTTTGAAGATGACTCAAGTTTAAACATGTAGAATAGACACAACGTTTTATAAATAAATTCTGGATTTTTTTTTGGTCCCTGTCATAAATGTTTGCAGAATATTTCCTCTTTGATTATACCATTATTAAACTGGGAACAGTGGCTCACACCTGTAATCCCAGCACTTTGGGAGGCCGAGGTGGATGGATCACTTGAGCCCAGAAGTTCAAGATCACATCATGATTAATTTCAGTATTATTGTTAGCAATGTAGGTGATTTAGGAACTTCTTTTATAATTAAAATGTTATTTTGGTTTTTCAGTTTATTTTAATTTACTTAACTAAAAACTTTTTTATTTTTAGATTTATAATATAATTTTTATTTTTATAATTAGAATACTATCTCTGTTGTTCAAATGTAATATAAAATTCAGTTCCTATATTTAGTTGTTTTTTCATGACATAGAAATGATAATTTATTTGGCTATATATTCTGTTAAGCTTTATTATTTATGATGTTTTTATTCTATTTATTTTTCTTTTTTTTTTTCTTTTTTTTTTGAGTTGGAGTCTCACTCTGTCGCCCAGACTGGAGTGCAGTGGCCGCTCCCGGCCACCGCAGCCTCGACCTGCTGGGCTCCGGCGATCCTTCCGCCTCAGCCTTCCGAGTAGCCGGAATTATGGGCGCGTGCTACCACGCCCGGCTGATTTTTTGATTTATTGTAGAGATGAGGTCTCGTTGCCCAGGCGGGTCTCGAACCCGCGGGTTCGGGCAATCCACTCACCTCAGCCTCCCAAAGGCGCGGGATGACAGGCTGAGCCACCGAGCCCGGTTTATTCTATTTCTTCATGAATATTCATTGACTGGGTGGCTTAAACAACAGAAACATGTTTTTTCACAGTCTGGAGGTCAAATTTCAAGTTCAAGGTGTTCTGAGACCTCTTTCCTTGGCCTCTTTCTCATTGTGCCCTCACAAGGTCATTCCTCTGTGTGTATATCACCCAGATATCTTTCTTCTTTGGTATCCAAATTTTCCCTTGTAAGAACATCAGTAGGATTGGATTAGGACTCACCCTGAAGGGTTCAATTTAACTTAATCACCTATTTTAAAACAGTCCCCTTTTGAGGTATTGGGTGTTAGGACTTCAACACATAAAGTTTGAGGGGCCGTCACTCGGCCTATCACAGTAATCGAAATTCAGATGTTTAACATTATTGTTCCAAAGAAAAAAACAAGTTCTTAGCAGTATCTGTGGATTTCTCCAACAGATGTTTTATGATATATTGGCAATCCTAATTAGGATTACTCAATTGTTTTAGTAATTGAAAATTGTTTGTTAAGTAGAAGAACTAGTAAATATAATTAATCCCAATGTACCCACTACCCAGCTTTAGTAATTATTTGACTTATGAATATTTTTTATTTATTTCTCTGCTTACTTGTCCTCTTTCCCAAAAGTTAGCTTTGACATATAAGACATCATATTATTTTATCCATAAATATTTCAGTATGCATCTCTACATGATAAGGATTTTTAAAAATCAACATAAATACCAATATCACAATTTTAAAGTATTGTCTTAATATGATCAACTATCTATCCTGTTTTTAATATTTCTGATTACCTCATGCATTTTAATAATCTGTTTACATGAAGATTCAAGTATATATGAAGATTTAGATCTATATATCACAAGTGGTTGAGATGCCTTATTGCACGATCTACACCTTATATCAGCAATATAAAAACTGTTACAGATTCATTACTTTCTTTTTTATATATTTGTATTAATATCCATCATATTACTGTCTTCAATTTGTTGAACTTGTTCTTTGTTCCTTATTTTATCCTCTACTCTTTTACTATCTTGTGTGGTTTTACTTAAGCATTTTATGTGATTACATTTTATTTTTTAAATTTTTTCTTTTCTTATAAATTATCCCTAGTTTTTTCTTTTTTTAGGCAGTTGCCCCAGAATTTGCAACATACATTTAGAATGAATCCAAGTCCACTTTTAAATAAAATTATACAGTTTCATGGGTAGTACAAATGCCTAATAATAACAAAATATCCCTAACTCCTCTTCCTGTACCTTTTATCATTGGTGTTGCTCATTACCTATATATAAATATATGTAAGCATATACATAATCATAATAATAAAGTACATTGCTATTATTTTGAGCTGTTATCTGTTATCAATTTAGAATAAGAACATAAAAGTTGTATTGTACTTTCACTTAACATATTCTTCATTGTACTTTTGTACTTTATGTAGATCCAAGTTTTTAACCTGTATCATTTTCTTTGTCTCTGAAGAAATTCTTTTAACATTTTCTGCAAGGAAGATCTACTGATAACATTTTTTTGTTAATCCAAGCAAGAATTTATTTCTCCTTCACTTTTGAAGTATTACTTGAGAGAGTACAGAATTCTGGTTTTTTAAAATTGCTGTTGTTTTCTTGCTTGCATAGTTTCTGAGTCAGAATTCTTATCTTTGCTTTTCTATAAGTGAGACGTATTTTCCCCTATGATGTATTTTGGAATTTTTTTCTTTAACTTTGATTTTGTATAGTTTTAATGTGATATGTCTAGGAGAGTTTCATTTGTTTGTTTTTAATCCTGCATGGATTTAATCCCAAATATGTATGTAGTTTGGTTTTTGACATTAATTTGAAAATACTCTCAAATATTATTTCTTCAAATATTTTTCATTTCTTTGTCTTTCTTCTTTTCTTTTATTCCTATTATTATTGTTTTACACTTTTTGTAGCTACCAAACAGTTATTGGATATTCTGGGGTTTTTTTTTTTCAGTTTTTTCTCTCTCTTTTTTTGGAGGTGGATATTCAGCCATGTCCAGTCAACTAATGAACCCAGAAAAGGCATTCTTCATTTGTGTTGGTGTGTTTGTGTTTAATCTCTAGCACTTTGTTTTGAAGCATCTTTAGAATTTCTATCTCCCTGCTTATATTATCCATCTGTTCTTGCATGCTGTCTACGTTTTTTATTAAAGCCCTTAGCATATTAATTACGTTTTCAAAAATTTGTGTTTTAAAGATTACAATATTCCTGCCACATGTGACTCCTGTTTAGTCTGTTCACAATGCCGAATATTAACCACTATATGATCATGGCAAGTCACAAATGCAGTGGCTCAGTTTTTTCGAACTGTGTGTTTTGCCTTCTAGTATCTCTTGTAATTTTTTTGTAGAAAGGTAGGCATGGTGTACTGGGTAAAAGAAACTAATAAATAGGCCTTTAGCAATCTAGCAGTAAGATGAGACAGGAGGAAAATTGTTGTATAGCCCTATGGTTAGATCTCAAGTTTTTGGTGAGCCTGTGCTTTTAAGACAACTTACTAGTGCTTCTCAGAACTCCCTTTCCCCATTTGTGGGACAGGATGTCTAGAGGGGCTGGAGTTGGGTATTTTCCTTCTCCCATTTAGATTAGGCTCTGATATAATTTCAGCAGGTTAAGTTCTTGTAGAATAATTTCTCCTACAGACATGTCCTTGTAAAGAACAGAATTCTCTGGTATATATTTTTAAAAAATTTTCCCTTCTCCTGCTGAAAGAAGAAGAGAATTTTTGCTCATATTTATTGAGAACTTAGTGGGACTTCTGGAGGTAACACTCACAAAAGGTTGGGACTCCCTACCCCAACCCTTCTACCCTGATGACTAAATCTCCATGGAGTTTTTCACTCTTAGACTTTTCCACATGGTGTTTCCAGCACTTTCTCAGTTGCAGTCCAGATCTTCCTACCCTGGAACTTGTTTCTGAGGTTTCTGTTTCTATTCTCTTATTTACCTGTGTCGTCAATTTAGTGGGCAGTGGTTTGCCCTGTGACCTCACTTCTCTGATGAGTAAAATTTTGTGATTTTTCAGTTTCACAGGAAAACTTTTCAATCACTCTATTATTTTTAATAGTCATTTTATTCATTTTGTTTTAGAATCTAGAAGATTCTATTATCTGCAAATAATGATTCCAAACTTTTCCTTTCTTTTTTTCTTTTTTTTTTTTTTGAGTTGGCGTCTCACTCTGTCGTGCAGTGGCCACTCCCGGCCACGGCAGCCTCTACCTACTGGGCTCCGGCGATCCTTCCGCCTCAGCCTTCTGAGTAGCTGGAACTACAGGCGCGCGCTACCATGCCTGGCTGATTTTTGATTTATTGTAGAGATGCGATCTCGCCAAGTTGCCCAGGCGGGTCTTGAACCCTCAGGCTCAGGCAGTCCGCTCACCTCAGTCTCCCAAAGCGCGGATTACAGGCTGAGCCACCGAGCCTGGCTGTTCCTTTCTAATCTTGATATATTTTACTGCAATTCGAATTGAGCCTTTACCATAATTTTGCATAATAATAGTTCAAGTTAGGAGTATTAAAACTAGGAATCAGACATTGGAACTATAATTTTACCATTAAATATGATCATTTCTGTTGATTTATGAGGGATGAATATCCTCAAATTTTTTAGTTCACTTTCACTTCTTGCTTATCAAGGTCAACTTCAAATATAATAAACATGTAAACATGTGCTGATTTCTGTGTGAAATACATTTGTTATGTGGTTTTTTTCTTTATATATTTCTGAAAATATAATGAAAACAGAAAATGCATCCTGTTATTTTTTTTCCTGGATACTCTTATAATTATCTTTTTATCTTTAAAAATCTTTAAATATTATTACAATGAATCTTGGATATAGAGTTTTAAAACAGTACTGAAAACTTGGTAGATAATCAGTATAAGATTTATAAATTTTTTGAGTCTTCTTAAATTTTTTGAGTCTTTTCTCCTCTGTTACCTCATCTTTTGGGAATACCTAATGCCTAATAAAATCTGTTTATATGTTGGTGTCTAATCCCCTAATTGTAAAGATTCTTTTTGTTGTACATATATACATCTCATTTTCTGTGTTCAGAAAGAGTTCTCAGCTCAACTTTCCTAATGCTAATTTTTCTTTCTTTTTGTCCACTTGGCACATTAGTGTATGTATTGAGATGAAAGATCAAAACATTGATTTGCATGAAATCTTATTAACTCTTGGTAGGTTTAATACCTATTCTAAAATCCTTTGCTGGTTTTCCTAATGTTTCCTAGGATGGAATGTTTTCTACCTGTTTACTAAAGTGTCTTTAAAGGCATAGTCTCTCAATGGTGTTTGATAATTCTTGATTATGCGGTTATTCTTTCAAGAAAGTAATTTGGGGCATTATTTATCCATCAGGGAAGGTGCCATATGCATTTCCATTGTTTATATTTCATCTTGGTTTGGTGAGAATGAAAATATATCTGAAAGTATTTATCTGCTGGATATCTTTAGTGACAGACTTCTGATGCTTTTCTCCCAGGTGGTACTGGGCATGACCTGTCTCTCTGACTCTAGCTCTGGTACTTACTCCTCCTGCTTCTCCCTGGAGGTAGCAAGCCTGCTCAGAATAGTTTGCACCCAAGAGTAGGACCCAAGGTCACACTAGCCATATGGCTTGTGTGACCATTTGTCTGTGCTTTCTGTTGCACCTCAGCCAATTACCTGCCCTCTGCCTTTTCTCTCTCTGCTTCCTCACTTCTGGGAATATATACATAAAGTTTCTGGTTCCTGAGGTTGCTTTCGTTCTTATCCCCAGCTTGTTTAGGAGTGTGTGTGTGTGTGTGTGTGTGTGTACTCATGCATGCATATCTGGAATATCTGGATATCTAATTTATTATACTAGAGTGCTATGGGGGCAATATCATAAGGTTAGTTTATCAGCTTAGTTTACAGACTATATATGAACCTAGGAATTTACTTTGAACTACAAATATAAGTCACTATATATATGTACACACACACACACACACAAACACACACGAAGGGGACCCCAAAAACCCAGAACTTATATTTTAAAAAGTGCGTATTTATTCTCACATGTTTAAACTTCAGTCACCTCCAAAGTACTCTACATTTGATGCAATATATCCATTGTGATGCCTTCTTTTACTGCTAAAAACAGTTTCTGAACTCATCAATTTTGATGACTTCTAGTGCTTCTGCCATTTTTTGTTTCACCTCTTCCACATCAGCAAAACTTTCCCCTTTGAAGACATCTTTCATCGAGGGAGACAAACAAACAAAACTCACTCAGGGTAAGATCAGGTGAATAGGAAGGGTGGGCACAGGAGTTATGTCATTTTGGGTCAAAAATTGAACTCCCAATGAGATGTGGGCAGGTGCAATGTCGTGGTAAAAGAACCAGTCACTTAGTTGCCATAACTCAGAGCAATTCTTCCACAATGGAGCTTCTCACTAAAACACTAGCTGGCACACTGATGCCAATTGGTTTCTCGAACACTTACCTTGTTACTTATTAATGTTTCATTCTAAACAAATGAATCTTAGTTAACATTATCTGTGAACCCGTTGATGTGACAAGGCTTTCATTATTGTGCTGTATAAACTGGCATATGGACCTTTTGGCTACAAAATCTTTTGGCTACAAAACATAATTGAAATGTTTATAAGACTACAATAATGTAGTGCAGATAGTAAATATTTCAGTCTTAGCCTATACGGTCTCTGTTGCAATTGCTCAACTGCTATTATAGCACTAAAGGAACCACAGACATGTAAATCAATGACCATAGCTTTATTTACCTAAGACTTTATTTACAAAAGCAGATGGTAGGCCGAATTTGATCTATGAGCTGTATTTTGCTGACCCGTGATATAGAGTATTTACTCAATTTGTATACATTCATTCAATACACATTTATTTAGCACCCATTATATGCTAGAATAGGTATTAGATCCTAGAAAGATTAAAATATGTAAAACATTTCAAGCTTTACACTGATTATATTTTGGTGTGAAGTATAAACAAAAAGTTAAATGAATAGATAAAGTAAAGAATGATAAAAATTGGATGCAGTCTTACACTGGATGTCAAAGGAAGACAGACCTTCTGACAGCCTCTTATATGATGAAATCAACTGGTCAAAAGAGGAAGGGAAGAAATAAAATATTTTCAAACCATATTCCAGGTTAATAGGTAAATCCACCTTCTGTACAGTTGCACTAGGCGTAGAAATCAAGTTCACAGTATGAGATTGCATTCAGGCAATTCAACCACAAAACATTAACTTATGAGTGATGTCTTGACTGCACAAGTAACCCCTGAGGTAAGATTTTTAGGGCTTCACAATAAACTGCATTTAAATGCAATTCTCCCTCAAGTTGAAACTATTATACTTACAACAGTTTTTGTTATTAATAACTAAAATGATGTTAATTTTTGTTTTGGAATTGTCTTTTTATATATCTTACTTTTATGTGTAAGGTCATCTTCTTTACACCTTATTTATACGTCTCTTATGGCAGCTACCACACAAACAATAATTTATTAGTTTATATATTTGTCTTCCCTTCAGAAAATTTTGGTATTTTCTTCCCCAAAAGGTAGTTATTTTCTTGGTTAAAAGCCTTTAAATTCTAAGTACCAAAAAAGAAATACTCTCAAACTTATAGAAACAAAAGAAAGATGTACTGGAATGATGTAACTGTACATAACAGGAAATAGAGGCTGAAGAACATAAGGGCCTCATGAGACATCGGGACCAGGGTTAGGACTCCACCTACCAGGTGGATCCATCCATAGGCCCACAGACATGCTCCTCTTTGCTGCCTGTGCCTTCTGCAAATGAACTTACCTGATTTTTTGTGTTCATATGTGTTGGAAGATAGTTTACTTGGTCTATATTCTGACAGACATTAAATAAAATAATTCTGTTCCAAATATGAATTCCTGAGACAGAAAGTTTGACTACATGTTAGTCCAGTCTGAGCTCTTTTTTGTACCCAAAGGAGTAGGGTTATGCACAGTGCAAACATGACTATACCCTCACACCTCTTGACCTGAGAAATCAGTTTTACAGTAAGAGGGTCTTAGGTCAAGTAAATTCCATTGAGAGTACCTTGAGGGAAGAGAACAATTGCTTTATCCAATTGTTTTAATCTTTAGAGTTTTGTATAGTTCCCGGAACAATTCAGTAATTCAGTTTAGAGATAACTGAACTAAGGCAAGAACAGTGAGGATGGCAAGTAGGAGACTGAATAATAAATACAACCATGTGCCACATAATGAAGTCTTGGTCAAAGGTGGACCACATATATAACAGTGGTCCCATAAGATTATAATACCATATTTTACTGTATCTTTTCTATGTTTAGATATACAAATACTTACCATTCTGTTACAACTGCCTGCAGCATTCAATACAGTCACTTGCCATATACATTTGTTGTCTAGGAGCAATAGTCTATACCATATAGCCTCAGTGGGTAGCGGACTATAGCATCTAGGTTTGTGTAAGGATACTCTATGATGCACACATAACACAATCATCTAAGGACGCACTTCTCAGAATGTATCCCCAAGCAACATATGACTGTATTCAGAAGGCAAAATAACCAAATTTGATGACTAATAGCGTGTGAGCAATGAGGAAACTGGATGAAATAAGGATGCACATTAATTTTGTATGGTTGGCATACTGGAAATCTCCTTAAGAGATGTAAGATGACATGAATTGTTTATTAAAGTGGGGAATTTTAAATTCTGTTAAGTTTTTCCCTAGTGGGTAAGATAAGAACACTGTTTAATGTAGAACAAGTCCTTATCTCTGCAGGGAGCCAAGAAATTCATTCTCCACTTCTACCCCTGCCGTACCTTTTCCAATTTTGTTCAGCAAAGGAAGCTTTCATGCTAAATGCTAATGCTGCTAGAAAAAAATAGGCAGAAGGACTTCAAGGAGAAATATGAACCACCATAATTAAACAAAGTAGGGAACATGAGTGCTGGCTTTGTTGTATACCACACATGGTTTTTTATGGCAATAGGGGAGCATCTTTTTAGTCTGGTTGATAAATGACTAGCATCTCCAAATTTAGAAGTCAAATGAATGCCCACCACTTTTGCATTATGACATCCTTCCAAGGGACCACAGCTATTAATAAATCCACAGTTTATTAATGGTTCTGGAAAAATAAACTGAAGATTCTATTGAAAACATCCCCTGACATAGGATTTCCTGGTCAAAATCTAATCTAAACCTCTTATTTGCTTCTGAAGAGCAATTGCCAATTTTTATTTTATTTTATTTTTTAACTTTTTAACTTTTATTCTAGAGATGTGGGGTGCAATTCAGGGTCAGGTATATAAATGTTCATTATGCTGGTACCCTTGTTGATGAGGTGTGCCCTTCCCTCCCCTGGAAGTTTCCCTCAACTGCCAGTCCCATACTCCTCCCCTGGCTGTTTCCCACTACTGCCAAACCCTTTCTTATAGTATTATGATAATTGTTTAAGTTTCACTTATGAGTGAGAGCATATTGTACTCTGTTCTTTGTTTCTGTGATAGTTCACTGAGTATGATAGACTCTAAATTCATCCAAGTTGCAGCGAAGTTCATATGTTTATCCTTCTTTATGGTTGCATAATATTCCATTATATATATGTACCATATATTTTTTTTTATCCAGTCCAACTTCGATGGGCAGTATGGTTGGTTCCATGGTTTTGCTATTATGAACAGAGCTGCAACAAACATGCGTATGCAGGTGTCTTTTTGAAGAATGATTTGAGTTCCTCTGGGTATATTCCCAATAGAGAGATTGCTGGGTCATATGGAAGGTCAGTTTCTAGTTCTTTCAGAAATCGCCACACTGTCTTCCAGAGGTTACACTAGTTTGCATTCCCACCAGCAGTGTAGCAGTGTTCCTTTTACTCGGTATCCTCGCCAGCATCTGATGCTGTTTGTTTTATTAATGATGGCCATTCTTACAGGGGTTAGGTGGTATCTCAATGTGGTTTTAATTTGCATTTCTCTGATGATTGAGGTTGAGCACTTTTTCATGTGTCTGTTGACTGTCTGTAAATCTTCTCTTGAAAAGTGTCTATTCATGTCTTTTGCCCACATTTAATTTAATTTAATTTAATTTAATTTAATTTAATTTAATTTAATTTTTTTGAGTTGGAGTCTCACTCTGTCACCCAGACTGGAGTGCAGTGGTACGCTCCTAGCCACCGCAGGCTCAACCTGCTGGACTCCGGCAATCCTTCCGCCTCAGCCTTCCAAGTACCCGGAACAACAGGTGCATATTATCACGCTTGGCTAAATTTTTTTTATTTATTGTAGAGATGAGGTCTTGCCAAGTTGCCTGGGTGGGTTTCAGACCCACGGGCTCAGGCAGTCCACTCACCTCGGCCTCCCAAAGTGCTGGGATTACAGACTGAGCCACCAAGCCGGGCCATTTTGCCCACTTTTTAATGGGGCTGTTGTTTTTTTTCTTTTCGGCATGTTTGAGTTCCTTGTAGATTCTAAATGTTTGGCCTTTGTCAGATATATAGTTGGCAAATATTTTTTTTGCCCATTCTGTGGGTTGTTTCCCTGCTCACTTGGTGGATTCTTTTGCTTTGCAGAAACTCATCAGTTTGATGAGGTCCCACTTGTCTATCTTATTTCTTATGGTATGGGTACTTAGGGTTTTGATAAGGAATTGGTTGCCAGTTCCAATTTCTGTAAGGCTGTCTCCTGCATTTTCTAAGATTCTTCTAGTTTGAGGTTTACATTTAGGTATTTGATCCACTTAGCGTTAATTTTTGTGTATGGGGATAGATAGGGGTCTTGTTTGAGTCTTCTGCATGTGGTCAGCCAGTTTTCCCACCACCATTTACTGAATAGGTTCTCCTCTCCCCAGTGGTTGTTGTTGAAGGCTTTGTCAAAGATGAGTTGGTTGAGAAATTAAGGCTTTGTTTCTAGAATCTCTATTCTGTTCCATTGGTCTATATGCCTGTTCTTGTAATAGTACCAGACTGTTTTGATTACTGTAGCCTTACAGTAAAGTTTGAAGTCTGGAAATGTGATACCTTCTGCTTTGTTTCTTTTCTTAAGGATTGTTTTGGCTATTTGTAGTCATTTATATTTTCATATGAATTTCTGTATTGTCATTTCTACATCTGAGAAGAATGAAGCTGATAATTTAATGGGTATTGCGTTGAATCTGTAGATTGCCTTTGGTAGGATGGACATTTTAACAATGTTGATTCTTCCTATCCATGAGCATGAAATATTTTTATAGTTGTTTGTGTCTTCTTGGATTTCTTTGAGCAGTGCTTTTGTAGTTCTCATTGTAAAGGTCTTTCACGTCTCTGGTTATGAAGATGCCGGGGTATTTCACTTTTGGGGTGGCTATTGTGAATGAGATTTTTTAAAAATTTGATTCTCCACCTGCTTGTCGTTGGTGTATAAGAATGTAACTATTTTTGGCACATTTATTTTGTACCCCGAGGCAATACCAATTGCGGGGGGCCAGCTCCTGCAGAGAGATTTAGGGGGTCCCTTGGAAGGTGTGGCAGCATCAGCGATTATTCTGGAAAGATAAAGAGAAAGAAAGAAAAGAGGATAGAAAGAAAGAGACTGGACTCCTGCTCAAGTTAACAGAAACCGTTTAATGGGTGTAATCCCAGGGCTTTTATCCCTAAACTTTGCAAAGTTATCATCATGGGAACTCCTGCTGCTATGGTTACACAAAAGGTAGCATGTGCCTTTCACATGAAAAGGTCCAGGCGCACACAGGACACCCCCCACTCTCAAGCAGATGTATTTTTCAAACATAAGGAAAAACATGAAGTTCTTATCTAGTTTCTATGTACCCTTAATTGTTTATAACTACATAACATTGTTCAATGCTTACACCTAAAACCAACATAATGATATATTGCCTTTTACTATTCTATGCTAATTCAAACTGGTTTCTATAAAACAATTGGTGCTATGGTTACTCTCTCCTAGCGCTAGCCAGCCTAATACAACTTCACTGGCCCCCCCTAAATCAAACTGAACCACACTTCTATAATAAAATGGTTACTTAATTTTTCTTAATCTATGTAAACTATTTTCTTAAAACCTATATCTATAAATTTCTAAAGGTTGCATCAAGAGAACCTGTGACCTGCACTAAGGCTCCTCAATGTGATTCAAAGCCAAACTTAAATTGTGATAAAGCAAAAGACCATAAGCCGTGGGGAATGGGAACAATAGACTCCTAGGTTAGCTGTGTATGTTCCAGTCTCAGAGTTTTCTGTTAGAGCCAGTTGGAGTTTTTCTTGGTAGTTTGTGCCAAATTGAAAAGGAGGGAGGGAATGGGTCAACAGCTCCTGAACACATCTGAGAGGTCTTGGGGTCAATGGCCCTTCCTGATCCCTAACGCTCAGTGGACCTCTGTGGCCGGCTCCCAACAACCAATATCTTTTATCAGGGCAAGCAGGTTTTTGACAGATTCTTTTGGATTTTCGGGGCATAGAATCATATTGTCAGTAAAAAGGAATAACTTGACTTCCTTTTTTCCTGTTTGGATACCCCTGATTTCCTTCTCTTGTCTAATTGCCCTAGATAGGACTTCCAACAAAATGTTGAACAAGAGGGGTGAGAGTGGGCAGCCTTGTTTTGTTCCAGTTTTCAGTGGAAATGTTTCCAGTTTCTGTTCATTTAGCAATATGTTAGCTGTGGGTTTGTCATAGATGGCACTTACTATTTTGAAGTATGTTCCTTCTATACCTAGGTTTTTGAGGGTTTTTATCAAGAAAGAATGCTGGATTTTACCAAAAGCTTTTTCTGTATCTAAAAAGATAATCATGTGATTCTTATTTTTGTACCTGTTAATGTATTTAATTTCATTTATGGCCTTGTGAATGTTGAACTAGCCCTGCAACCTGGGGATGAAGCCTACGTGGTCATGATGGATGATTTTTGAGATGTGTTTTTGGATCAGATTTGCTAGAATCTTGTTGAGGATTTTTGCATCTGTGTTCATAAGGGATATTGGCCTGTAATTCTCTTTTTGTTTGTTGGATCTTTACCTGGTTTGGGTAACAGTGTGATGTTAACTTCATAAAATGATTTGGGGAGAATTCTGTCTTTCTCAACAGCCTGGAATACTTTCAATAGGATTGGTATCAGCTCCTGCTTGTGTTGGCAGCCAACATCTATAGCTACATGGCTGAGGCCTGTAAAGGCCCATCTGGAAGATCGCCTCTGACATAGGATATCAGTTATACCTATAATATTGGCATGTGATTAGTGACCAGTATGCCTACATGGCAGTAAAGCTTATAAGTAAATCTCAATACACCTGATGGAAAGTGCATAGCAGAATTATTTCTCTGTCTTTCTAAGTTTTACTTCTTTCTAGATATTTTTTAACTTCTATTTCCTGGTAGACTGGGTAGTCAACTCTTGTTCCCGAAAGCTGTTTCCCCTAGGGCTAAGATTAGAAACTAAATTAACATGATAGTTTTGTTGCCCTGCCCCTAGCCAGGTAGAACTTTTTTTTTGTTTCGTTAATTACCGAAACTCTGTCTGCTTCAGCCCATGGCCGCCATCTTGGCAAACCTGCATTTCCTTGTTCAAGAGTGTGACAGCTACTATTTGATTTTTAGAGTAGACTTGTTAGGATAAAATATATACATATACACTCATAGTTGCGTAAAACTATGCTTGCTGTTTTGTTTCCTTTTGCTACATTATTCAAGTGTAATAGTTACTATATGATTTATAAAAGAATTAACGATAAGGTATTAGCTTAATAGGATATAGCATAGTATTAAAGTCCAATAACTAGATCATATAAAAATTAAAGTTTAGACATATGAAACATATAAATTATAGTAAAGTTTGGTAGTTTAAGAATAAGTTTTAACTGAGTTATAAGGCATTACGTTAAATCATAATAGGTTAATAGTATAACTGACAGTTAAGTCATTTAACTAAACTTATAGATTATAGTATAGTGTTAAGTTGATAATATTAATTGTTAAAAATATTGGGAATCAGTGAACTTGGATTGAACCTAGAGTTAACTCAGGAAAGTTTTTTGTATTAATCAGGGTATAGAGCAAAGAGTATAATATGAATGATTCATTGAACATTATGGAAAACACTTTGAACGATTTGTATTGAAATTGTGCACCTGTGACCTTAATGTAAGCATGGCAGGCATCATGGAATTCGAATTGTTTGCTTGGAAATTGCAGATCTCGTGGTGGTCTTGTGATGCATAGTTTGTAAAGCACGGAACTTGTACGCCCCCAGTGAGTGATTATCACATTGCTGGAGGGTATAGAAAATGGTATATAAGTTGGAAAAGGTTTGAATAAAATCGGCTCCAGTCCTGATCAGACTGTTCCCAGAAGAACTGCCTCCGAGTGGTCTTCTCGCTGTCCAGATTCTCTGGTGCGGGTCCTAACCCACCCTTGGTCAGTGCTGGTCACCGACAGTGGATGTCTGGGAAGGATTTTAATTTCATCGCTGATGAAGCTGAGCTTGGCTGGCTAGGAAATTCTTGGTTGAAACTGTTTATCTTTGAGGACTTTGAATGTAGGATTCCATTCCCTTCTTGCTTATATTGTTCTGCTAATAGGTCTAATGCTATTTTGATTGGTTTTCCCCAGTAGGTAGTCTGATATTTCTTTCTTGCTGCCTTTAGGATTTTTTTCTATTGTACCTTCTTTGTGTAGGCAAATTATTATGTGTCCAGGGGTTGGTCTTCTCATTTGATGTCTTGTGGGGTTCTCTGTATCTCTGGTTACATCTCTGGTGAGGTGAAGAAAGTTTTCTTGGATTACTTCCTGGAATACTTGCTCCAAGATGTTCTCCATTTATACCAATCAGGCATAGGTTCAGCTTCTTGATATAATCACATATCTCTTGTAGGCTTTGTTCTTTCTTTCTGAGTTTTCTTTCTATGTTTTTTATGGATCGGGTTAATTCCATGTTCTGGTCTTCAAGTTCTGAGATGCTTTCTTTGACTAGATTAATTCTGCTCTATTCTTGCCATCTTTCATTTATTTCCTCAGTAAAATTTTTTATTGCCAGAATTTCAGTTACAAGTTCTTTCAATGTTGCTTCTTGTCTTTCTTGAGTCTTATTCACTCTTTCCATCCATTCCCTAATCCCTGTCATATTCTGGGCCCATTGTTGGTGACTTCCATTGTTTGGGCTCCAAGGTCTGATTTTTCAGCAGTTTTCTCTTTGTTACACTTGAAATTACCTGTGGTCTTCCTTTGGTTTTTCCTCATTTGTTATAGATTTCTTGCTTTTCTCTTTAGTTCTGTTACTCAGTGTCAGTGGGAGAGGCTTTTCCTCTGATCTTTGCTCCCCTCTCTATTCTTCCTTGATCTGGGCTCTGGATTTGTTCTGTTTTTAAACAGGACTGTGGGTAGGAAGATTTGCTGTCTCTTGTGGTTTTGAAAGTCCAATTCAAAGCTAGGATTCAGAAGCGACTTGCAGATTACAATGTTCACTGATTGTGGTATGTGTTCCCCAAGACCCACTCCCTACCACCACTCTATATGATGATGCAATGAGTACATCTGTGTACCCCCTGTGTCCAAGATACAGTGACAGCAATGAGGAGCACAGAGAAAGATCGAATAGAATAAGATGGACAAGAAAAAAGAAAGAAAACACAGAGCAATGAAAGCAGAAATCAAAGCAAAAAACAATTGAACACACACACACACACACACACACACACACACACGCACACACAGACATACAACTTGAATAACCACAAAGTGAATAGCAACAAAGTGAAACAAAGTAAAAACAAACTTGAATAACAACAAAGTGAAACAAAACAAACAACAACAACAAAAACACCCCCAGCAAAACTAAACGCACATGCACAGATGCCTAGAACAAAATGAATGGAGAAGAAATGAGAAAGGCCAGAAAAACAAACAAACAAACAAACAAACAACAATCAAAAAGGAATTCAGATTGAACCCTTACACATATATTGACACACACCTTAAAGTTAAAAAAAAAATAATATATATATATAAAAGAGGAGAACAAAAGAGCAAAAGCCAATAACAACAAAAACCTGAAAGATGAACACTCAATCATTCACAAACACATATAAACAGAAAATAGAAAACAAAGAAGAAAGAAAAAGAAAAAAAAGAATAAAAAGGAGGGGGGATGCAGATCATACCCTCAGATACACACTGATGCACAATTGAAAAATATTAGAAAAATAGATGAACCAATAAACAAATAGGCAAAACATTAAAAAAAATTTTTGTTTAAATCAAAATTTAAAAAAAGCCTACCTTCTTGTGGCAGGTTCTGTAATTGTCCCTCTCATTTGGTCTGTTCTGAAGAACTTCCAACTCTTTCACTCTCTCCCCAGTGTCTGGAGCAATGAAGGAGGAGGGGCAGTGGGGGTGGGAGTGGTTCCAGACCTCTCTTCCCCCTCCCCACTCTTGTATGGTGAGGTAGATCCCCTCTGGTGGAGAGCTGCAGGATTGTCTCTTTCCCAGGTATGTACTCACAGGGGGTGCCCCTGCCAGGCCTATCCTGGAATGGAGTTCTATTGTGACTGACATCTACCTGGGTTTCTCCCTTTCAGTCATGTCCCAGGAGTGTGGGTCTGAAGTTCAGAGGATTGCTGGGGAGGAGGGGGTTTGGGTCAACCCCAGACTCGCCACTGATCTCTTTTGAGTTCTTCCTCATTCTTTTCTGGCCACACCCTTTGTCCCCGTGGCTATATGGGTGGGGGGACACCTGGGACTCAGCACTTGTCAGGTCCCTCCGAAGTTTATGCTATCAGGATATTCCCTCTGGGTCTTGATCAACCCCTGAGTAGTTGGTCAGCTAGTCACAGAAAGTGGATCCACTGCTCCATGCAGAGCAAGTCAGAGTGCTCTCCTGCCCCACCTTCAAGATGGTGGTGGGTGCCTCTCTTGTCCTCTCTGGTGGGACTTTGCCTCTAGGTTCCTTCTGCTGCCCCTGCTGCCAGAGACTGGCCAGGCACTGAAGTGGTGAGGCAAAGCCTGGAGCCGGCAGTCTCTCCTGTTGCAGTGATGAGGCAAAGCCTGGAGACAGTAGTCTCTCCCCACTGCTTCTTCACAGGAAAACTTTTGTCCATTAAAAAAAAAAATGGCACTCATCTTCTGTGACCTGGGAAGCCTGTGACCAAGTAGAGAAGCTGCAGCACCAACTGCTGAACCAGGAGGGTCTGGCCACTTTCTCATGAGTCCCCACTTAGTCAGTCTCCCCCAGTATTTTCTTTCCAGGAAGGGTTTTATTGATTTTTTAAAAATGGCGCTCAGCTTCTATGTCCTGGGAATCACGAGGGTCCAAGCCCAGCAGCTGCGGCGCCAGTTGCTGCACCAGGATAGCCCTGGCTGCTAGCTCCCTGGTCCTCACTCAGTCAGCCACTTACACCCCTACTCTTTACCTGCATGTACACAAAATTTTCCATACACTCACTCACTCACACTGGGACTCACAAAGTCTGACTGGCTCGACTGCCATTTTTCCCTCACTCCCTGCAAATTTTTAAAAAGCAAAAGAAAAATATCTCTTGATTATAAGTTGTAGTTGGGCTTGGACCCTAGTGATTCCCAGGAAATAGAAGCTGAGTGACATTTTTTTTAATGCATATATGTGTGTACGTGTGTGTTGTAGCTTTCCTGTGTAACAACTGTAATACACCTAACACTGACCCCTTTTCTCTCAGTTCAGGTTAGTGGGTCAGGGCTTACCTTCTTTGGCCAGGGCTCAGATCAGACCAGTAGCAATCAAGTGTGGAAAGTCTTATTTCTCTGTGACCTAGAGGCAGCTTCCCTTACACTGTCTGTATTCGTGAGCTCTTGGATGCCCTGGGAAATTTAAGAGTGTAGTTTGCAAAACTAGATCTTCATCAATGCCCTTCTGAACATCAGCAAACAACTAGTAACCAGGCTAGCAGGTGTCCTCAGAAACCTTCTTATAGTTACCTCTCTAGGTCACGGCTTAGGTAATTCTGTTGCAGCATAATTGGGTATCTTCTTCTCAAGAGATCACCTATACAATGGTAACAAGTAGATGATACACTTTTACCTTATGAGAGAAAATTAAACCACCTCAGACCTATTGCTTGTGAAAAATATTTCAGTGGCGCAAGTTATTTGTCTCTGACAAAAATTTCCATATACAAAACTACATAAAAATTAATTCTTCATATCTAAATATATTATTATGTATTATGCATGTATTCAATGTTTATAAAATTTGGACAGTCTTTTTTTTTTAAACTAGAAAACAAAGGGCAGGTTGAATTGTTTTTGTTTAACTCCCTGAAATACAAGTCATTTAACATTAATTCACAAATATGGCACAGATCCTTACACCTCTACACACACACTTTAGATGTAATTTTTATAATGATATGCAATATTAACAAAAAGACATGAAACATCTTTTTGTTCTTATATATTTCTGGAACATGGATACATTTCCAGTAATGTTGTATATATATTAATTTCCCTTTTTGAAAATGTATTATTTCACACATTAAGATATTAATGTTTTGTATGGGTAAGTCTATTTTTGTAACAATAGCTCCTGAAGACTAATCCAATTTATTTTAATTGTTCAATCAGCTGAAAATTGCAAGTTTTTATAGGAATAATAGTAATTATATTCTCCAAATGGGCGCATTCTAAATTCAAATTAAAACAAAACCTAATGATAGAATGAGAACAATTTCCTGAAAAAAAAAAAAGTATTTTAGTGACTCAAAAACTAATTCACTTCACATTCAAAACACATATGTAATGTGGGTATATTTAAAATTTTTCTCCTTTATATTTTATACTTTTATTATGAGGTAAATGTGTAATTACAATAAAGATGTACTAATTTATGCTGCTTTCTTGAGCAAACTAAAATTAAGCCAGTCTGAATTAGTAATAAAAAAACTGAGTTAGGGAATAATTTTGTATAATTGATCTTGTGTCACACAATAGCAATCATTGAGAAGTCAAAGTGTCTGATTTCACGAATTGATAAGGCAGACAAATTTCTCATACTAACAGAAAAATGTGCTCAAAATTATAAGGGAGACATTTAATGATTTTTGACCCTACAGTATTTTAGAGTATAAGTTTGAATTTATAGTATTTACATGAGTCATTGGTAGGGAAATTGTCAAGTGGTAAACTATGTTTTTACTTTCAATTGTTTTTTGGAACACGTGAGAACCTGGAGCGATTGTGATAGAATGGGGATAGTCAGGAAAAAAGACCAGGTCTGAGCCAGATGGCTCTTCCACAAGTACCATCTCAGTCAATTGCCATTAGGCGAGCTGCATTGAAGACCCTCAGCAATTTTACCTGAGAAATCTATCTCCTCCTTTTGAATACATAGATTTGTTGTGAGTATTAAATGAAATAGTTTTTCTGTATGTCCATGTGGGTGGCGAAGGTTGTGATAGATTTAGACAACCTGCACTTAGAGTCTTTTCCAATTTATAACCTCAAATATCTGTGAGGTGTACGTTGCCATAATAATTGAATCTAAGAAAAACAAATGAAAGATTGAGTACTAAATCATATGGTAATTTACTGCTAAGTACTAAGAAAGGTAGTACTGAAGCCACTTGTGAACTTAGAAGAAGGAAAAAAAAGAGGTGTGGGACTAAGGAAAAACAAAATTCAGATAGGTTGCTTTGAAACGCGCTCCTGTAGTCAGCCTGAAAATGAACTCCTGCCTTTTTGTTGCTATTTTCTCCTGTTTTAAATACTTAAAAAAAAAGATTGTAAAGGTTTTGTTATGCTGCCTAGGCTGATCTCACACTCCTGGCCTCAAACACTCCTTCCACATTGGCCTCCCAAAATGCTGGAATTACAGGGATGGGCCACCTCCCCCAGCCCTATTTTCTCTTTCTGGCAGTGGTCTCATTAAAAAGTGGGTTTTGTTGAAGAGATGTTAAGGCAAATTCTTGTTACTCAGTCTACTTGACTTCCTCTCCAGCTCCACTATGATTTAAATGCTCAACTTTCTTCATTTATTCTCCTCATCTGTAAAATAAAAATTATGTGTGTACTCTCCTGATAAGGTTGCAGTAAAAAGCCAGTGAGAAAAGGCAAATATAACATTTGGGACAGTACCAAACACAATACCCACAAACTTCAGCTATTACTACTGTAATATTCTTATGCTGATTTTTTTTTTTTTAATTTCTTAGTGTTTCCAGAAATAGCTGGTTCACATGTTAGTGGACTGACTACTGAGCTGGGTAGCTTTGAGTTTGAAAAGTTTTTCTTTAGTCTTTTATTTTTAATTTAAGCAAGAACCTGGACAGGGGTTGCCAGGGGGTTAAACTCCAAGACCAAGTTATGAGGAATGAAAAGAATAAATAATTCTATTTTCTTTCTCTTTTGTAGAATATACAATTTTAGTTTCCATATCTCTTAAAAGAATATTTTGTTTAATTAAATATGTAGTCTCATTGCCAAAGGGACTTTTGTCCTGCTAAGAACATAGAATATTATACATTACTACTTCTGTTACTGAAGAAAATAGAAACTTTCACATAAAAAACATACCTTGGTTGTACTTATGAATGTAAGTTATTTGGATTTTAATAGTCGGTATTTTAACTATTTGAATTTGTCTCTTAAATTAAACAAATCAAATATTTTAACTGTCACTTATTTTTATTTTATCCAGACTAAATTATGTTATTGTCCAAATTATAGTAGTGTGTTGACAGGCAGAATACGTGTGAAACTGAGAATACATTTTATTCCCTATTGTATGAAAACTTCTTTCTAATCCATGCTTATAATACATATATAATATTACACATTATATATCTTATATATTATACCTCTCAATTTGGATGGAACTTGAAATAAAATAGATAATTTTAAACTTAAGTAGTGCTTCTTGAAATCCAGTCAAGCAGTGAAGTATTATACAAATGTGTTTTCTTAAACCCTACATTTAAAATGTGAAGCACATTTATATCACAAAAGCTATGTCTCTTAAATATACAGTAACCATGGATATCATCCATCACACCTTGCACTGGATAAAGTGAGCAAAGAGGCAAGTTGCTTCAGCTCAGGCAGTTCCCAAAGCATCTAGAGTGCTGCATCGTGTTGCAACATGTATTCTTCACCCTATACCAGATCCATTTCCTCAGGCTGCTGCTTTTTATTTCTTTCCTGACTACAGTTCTAAATGTTCTCTTAGTGGGTTTACAGTACCTCTGTGGCACCTGTCAACTGCTTGCAGTTCTGTTGCTGACCTGATTCACTCTCCAGCTGTCTTCTAAGCAGTGTTCTCGTGGCCTGCAGCTACCAATAGTGTGGTATTTCATTTTATCCCAGCAAGGGCAAGTAGGATCTGATGGATTTAAGATAACACACGGTGAAGGTGGAAAGGGTGAGTGATTTAAAATTAGACAATAAAGGAAGTGTTAGCACACTCCATGAGGGCTAGGAAAAATTTAAATCATGGAAAATAATTAGCAATCAATAGTCATAAGCATAACATTTGCAATAGTGATTTAGTAGACATGAATAATAATAATCTAAAATATTGAGTGCTTTCCATATGCTACATACTCTTTTAAGCCCTAAACATTGAATATGTTATTTAGTTTGAAGAATAAAGAAGCATACAAACAAATGAAGTATCTGTGAGATGCTTTTTTTTTTTGAGACGAAGGGAGGCTGCATGCCACCACCACATCAGACTAATTTCTTTTTTTCTTTTAATTGGAAACAGAGGTCTTGCTCTGCTGCCCAGGCTGATACCAAACTCCTGTCTTCAAGATATCCTCCCACCTCAGCCTCCTAAAATGCTGGGATTACAGACATGAACCACCATGCCCAGTCTCTGAGGTGAAATTTTTATCCTCATTTCAAAACTATTCCCTTAATAGTGTATTCTGGAAACAGTGGCCCCAAGTAAATTTGAATATCCAATAAGCCTTGTTAAAAACACAGTCATGAAGCATAATATTTCTTTGTGATTCAAACAAAAGTGTATTTAATTCTTTGAAAAATGTGGGATATTGACTGACTGCTTGTGAGAACAATTAGATATTTAAATGCATTTTGAGATTTCAAAGAAATGGAGGAAATAGACTAAGTGAAAACCCTTCTCTGCCACAAAATAAGCAACCTTGGACAAGTCATTGTCTCTTGGGGCCCTCACTTCCTTTACTGGCCTAGTCTTTAAGTAGCCTTCTTGCTGTAAGGAACTATAACTACCAAATTACTTAGTGAACAGTTGATGCTTTACAAATTCTTACAAAATGGTTTCCAAACGTAATATTTATAAGATGTTTCCCCCACTTTTTATTTTTTGCATTTTCACAAGATCTCAGTTAAATTTTGGCCATGAGTAAACAACGTTCAGCAATTGTAAAAAAGGAGGCAATGACTACCTATAACTGAATATCATACTTTGACTCAGAACAACAATAACAGAAAGCCTGAACGTGATGATTTTCCTGGGTGAGGAATTGGTATTTTTGAGTTTCAAGAAGTTGCATTTGTCTGGAAAAGAAATTGGGACTCATGCCAATTTTTGCAGATGGGTCACATTATTATACACTAAGACAGAAAACATTTGTGTGCTTTCATAGAATAACTTCAGTGAATTTTCATCTTAAAATATTCATAAGTGTAAAGTGCCCACTCCTCCATTCTTTAGGCATTGAATTTTAACCATTATCTGTTAATGTTAGACAAAACTACATCATGTTGCTGGTGTTTACCAGATAGCAATTGGAAGTCATTACTTGTGTTTTTGTTATTATTTGAACTTACAGACATACACTATATTTTTCAATTGTCTTAGTACATTCTGTGTTGCTATCAAAATACCCAAAACTGGATAATTTAGAAAGAAAACGAGTCTTTTTTTGGTTCCTTGTTCTGATGTCTTGAAAGGGTCAAGATTAAGCATGTACAACTGGTGAAATTCTCAGGCTGCTTCTGCTTGTAGTAGAAGGTGAAAAGTAGCTGTGTTGTGCAGAGATCACATGGCATGAGAGAATGCAAGAGCCAGAGGGGTAGGTGCCAGGCTCTTTTTAACAACCAGTTCTCTACGGAACTAATAAAGTGAGAACTCATCATCCACCTACACTCTAGGGAGGGCATTAATCTAGTCAGTAAGGATCCACTCTCATGATCAAAACACCTCCCATTAGGCTTCAACTCCAACATTGGAAATTAAATTTCAACATGAGATTTGGTGGGAATAAACAAACCACATTTCAACTACAGCAAAAGTATTTGTCAATATATATTCTCAACTTGTTTTCTTCTTGAAAATTATCCACAGATTGCATTATAATAACAGTGACTGAAGGTATGCAAATGCTATACATTTCATTGAATATTATGTGCAAGATACTTAAGAGGAATACTAGTATTAAAGAGTAAAGTTTCTCATTTATAAATTCTTCTGTGCTGTAAGAAATTTTATTGAACTGGGCTCGGTGGCTCAGCCTGTAATCCCACGCCTTTGGGAGGCTGAGGTGAGTGGATTGCCTGAGCCCGCGGGTTCGAGACCCGCCTGGGCAGCGAGACCTCATCTCTACAATAAATCAAAAAATCAGCCGGGCGTGGTAGCGCATGCCTGTAATTCCGGCGACTCAGAAGGCTGAGGCGGAAGGATCACCGGAGCCCAGCAGGTCGAGGCTGCCGGGAGCGGCCACTGCACTCCAGTCTGGGCGACCGAGTGAGACTCCAACTCAAAAAAAAAAAAAAAAAAAGAAAAATTTTATTGAACTTTAAATTAATCTTGATAGAATCATTAAAACAGATATTTTTCAACTTCTGAGTCCTGTCTCATTTAATTTTTAATGCGACAGTCAAGCATGTCATCACTGAAGAAAAGCATGTGAAATAAGCACATTTACTGACACACTGAAACTTCTTGAATTGCTCTGCTCTCTTCCCAGAAACAACAGCTGGTCCACAGTGCTGAGTCAATAAAGAAATGCAGTGTTGTCCAGAGATGACCCTCAATCACCCTGTGAACAGTACTCAAATTCATGTTTGCTCACTTGAAGGTGGTCTGCATCTGTTTAAAACTTCAAGTCTCTAAACATGCTGTTTTTCATTACTCTAAGTTTCTATCTTCCAACGTTATGCAAGAAAAGGAAGGAAGAGGTGATGGGTAGTGAAGAGGTGATGGGTCGTGTCTCTCTTTACCATAAAGAAAAGTGTAAATCTCCCATATAGGAAGTCAGATAATCCAGACTAATGAGACATACTTTTTATAACCAGGATGAAGAAGAAACATAATTTGATGATGATGTTAAGAGCAGTGCAAACTGATTAATTAAATGTAAAACTGGTTTCTAAACAGCTCTGACTTCAGCTTTTATTTTGACGATAATGAATCCAGTAATTATATTTTTTGTTTACACGAATTTCATTTTATTGTAATATGGGGACTTGAGATTAATTATATCCTTTATATTTTTGTCTTAAACAGGAGAAACATCATTTTATAATATGAAGTATATAGTAGAATGATTATTCCGTTAACTTTATTATTGAAAAGAATATGGGATATTGATTCAGCATTAATAAGAGGTGGAATTTGTGTATGTTTTCTCTCATTCTTGGGTTAAGCAAAATGTGAGGGCTGTCGTTTAAATGTTTATCCTCTACAAATAGAATGTTGAAATTTAATTCCTAGTGTGGCAGTGTTGGTAGGTCAGGTCTGGTGAGAGGTGTTTGGATTATGGAAGTGAAAACCTCATAAGTCTATTAATGCTCTCTTTAGGGAAAGTGAGTGCTTACTCTGTTAATTCCCATGAGATCTGTTTGTTAAAAAAGAGCCTGGAAACCTCCCTCCTTTCTCTTGCTCTCTCTCTCTGTTTGCTTCTCTTGCTTCCTCTCTCACCATGTAATCTTGCATACACCCGCCCACCTTCACCTTGTTCCATGACTGGAAGTGACCTGAAGCCCACACCAGATGCAGATGCTGGTTTCATGCTTCCTGTACAGCCTGAAGACCTAAAAGTCAAATAAATCTATTTATTTATAAACTAACCAGTCTTGGCTGTTCCTGTATAGCCACACTAAATGTACTGAGGCAGTGGGAATTTTCATGACTTTTCCCAATAGCAAAGCAAATATCTAGCAGAACCGATAATCTACAGTTTCTCTTACTACCACTCAATATGTTTCCCCGATGGTATATGTTTTTCATATATTTAAATAAACGGCTTCGTGATCATAGATGCTGTCTCTGATACAAATAGCATAGAAAGCATATGCCATTATTTAACATGAAAAAGTATTTAATTACTGGACTTTAAAAATGTGTGTATTCTCTACCTTGAGTCATCCAAAAAGGAATTTCCATGTAACCAATTTTCCTGTTAATAGGTTGATCCTTCTTGAAGTTGGGCTTTTGCTATTTAATTAGGAAGAGAGGCTCTAACTAGTAGAATCAGCCGAGGATTACCTTCCTTCCAGCAGTCACCTCTTAGGAGAGAAGAAGAGCTATAAGGTTAAGAACTACAGGTGAGGTAAAATGGAATTTTTTGTTTCCTGTAGACTACAGTTAAAAATGATAGGCATCACTTTTGCTATTTTACAGCTTTGGGGACATTAATTTTGGGATCAAAAGTAAAAATATTGAAATAGGTATTTTCCTAAACACATATTATATTGGAGGCAAAAGGGATAATGCAACCCAGGAGAAACTCATCTTATGCAGAAGTTGAAAGAGTGAGATAGCAAGTGCCCATCCAAGCATACACATGTCCAGCTCTGCTTGTATCACATCTCCTGACATATCTTTTACCAAAATAAGTCACAGGCCTGAGCACAAAACCAAATAGTGAAAAGTCACTTTTGTCCACCATGATGTGGCAGCAGTGGATGTGAACATTTTAAAGCAATAATCTAATATACCACCACATAAGGGACATTGATGGTTAATGAGCAAGCGTCTAACTGGACACTGTAGCAAAAGAGTAATACAACTAAACTAAATGAGTAGAAAAAAGGAGGGGCTGAAGATGAGAGTGCATATTTATGATATAGAACATGAAGATATAATGAAGACAGTCAACAAAGCCAAAAGTTGGTTTTCAATAATGACACATTAAACATGGTTAAACACATGGCAAATTTGATCATGGAGTAAAAAAGAGAGTGAGACAGTGAGAGAGAGAGAGAGAGAGAGAGAGAGAGAGCGCAGGAGGGGACAGAGAGACAGAGATCGAGCATGCACTATTTCTTCCATTGCTCTGTTCCTGTTTCAATTCACTGGACTGTGTATGTGAGCGTGTAGGAGGTGGAATGGGTGTGATGTGAGTGTGGGTTGGTGTGTGTAGGATAGGGAAGATATTTATAATTTTTTTCTTCATTTTATTTGTTCTTCTGACAATTCAGTAAAACATGTGTTTGTTTTAATTTTCCAGAATCTAGCTTTATTATAGTTGCTAAACCTTGTGTCCAGCTTGTGATATTCCTGAAAACTAAAGTTTCTCATACTTCACAGATCTCAGAATGTGTGTGATAGGTTCAGGAATGGGCCCAGCACACTGGTGGATGAAATTTTCTCTTTACCTTCTTTAGTTGTAACACAGAGAGGACCCTGTGTTAGACTGCAGCCTTTACATGAGGAAGTGCACTAGAGAAAGCACACTATCTTTGTTTCATTACAGCAAAGAAAGCATCTGGGGTGGAGGGACAGAGGGCTAAGGTGGCATTGAAACAGGCAGGGTTCCTCCTTCTCAGGGAGATGGGACTGTTTCCTGAGAGTTGCCTCACCTAATAGTGATCCTAAAGTCAATGGCTTTGCACACCTGGTGGCAATTCCCTAGGCTCTCCATAGAGTCCTTGTAGGCCCCAGAATGGGTTGGACTTGAAATAACAGATATAAACTGTGCTCGGTGGCTCAACCTGTAATCCTGCACCTTGGGAGGCTGAGGTGAGTGAATTGCCTGAGCCCGTGGGTTCGAGACCCGCCTGGGCAACTTGGTGAGACCTCATTTCTACAATAAATCAAAAATTAGCTGGGCGTGGTAGCGTGCGCCTGTAGTTCCAGCTACTTGGAAGCCTGAGGCGGAAGGATCGCTGGAGCCCAGCAGGTTGAGGCTGCAATGGCCTGGAGCGGCCACTGCACTCCAGTCTGGGCGACAGAGTGAGACTCCAACTCAAAAAAAAAAAAAAAGAAAGAAAGAAATACCAGATATTTTCTAACTTACTTTCTCTAAAAGTCCCCATTATCTAAAAATTTTGGTTGATTTTTGACAATAATATATTACCTGAAAAGTTACAGAGATAAGACAAGCTCAAAACGTTAGAAGTGAGCAGATGTCTTTCTTTGTATATGTGCATGCATTGTGATTAGGGGTTTGGCAGAAAGTGACTCCCGGTTTTATTCTGGGTCTTAAAGTATAAAAATTAAGAAACAGGGAAAGATGTAGGTGAGGGAAAATGTTTTAAGTAGTGGGAACAGCATATAATATGCTAAGGGCCCTGAGACAAGAAAGATGTGTAGCAGAATTGAAAGAAATTAGCATAGCAGGAAGCACGACCACAGTCTTGGGCAGAAGTCACATTCTGAAGTGTCATATACACCCTTTTAAAAGTTCTCATATTTCATCTGGCCATAGCCAGCTCCATTTTTGTGCTCCGAGGAGCAGTTTCATTAGATTTAACAAGAATGTGTAGCTCACCTTGCAACTCTAATTGGTGGTATCTGGCTTGGGCATAGATTACTTTGCCTAGAATTAGCAAGTATTTGGTTGTTGTTTTCTATTAAAGAGAAATTCCCCTGCCACATGAAGTAGCAGGTAAGGCTTTTACTCCCGGACAGTCACACTGGATTTCAACAAATGATCAAAATGGAATGTGCAGCATTGTCATTGTGTTTCTTTTCTCTGCCCAGGAAATCCTTCACCTGTCACACTGAGGAGTCCATACCAGGGGTGTGGGTGACTGCCTACTCACTGTCGCCTTTTAAGACAATGGTTTTTCACCTAATTGTACTCTTATTTTTATATTTTTTTCTGTTGTTGTCTTTAAAATATATCTTTTCCTGAATCCTTAAAATCATTTAAGTTCTATGATGTTGGTTCTTACTTTCAGTCCTTTGTCTAATTAATTTTCATGTTTCTAATTTTTAATGCAAATTAAATTCTTAGCTTATATTTTAAAAATTATATTTCTTGATCTATGCTTTATTTTTTGCATATTTTTACTTAATAATATTTGTCTTTGATTTCCTTTAAAAAGAGTTTACACTATTGCAGTACTAATTCCATTTTACAGATTCAGTATCCTTTTACTATTATTTCCCTTGATTTTCTACTTTTGCACTTCTCATTGTTTTAAAATAGTTGTTTTTCTTTTCTCCTTACCTAAAAATTTTACTTTATTTTCTTATATATATTTACATGTAAATAAGGGCTTACAAGAGATATCACTTGTCTCATATAAGGATATGAGGCAGGAATGAATGTCAAATCGCACACAGCTAAGAGAGTGCATTTTCTCTCTCCACACAACACCCCTGGATGCTTCTCCAACATATTTCCCCCTCAGAGAGTCTCCTTTTCTCCAATTAAATACCAAACAAATACAATAAAACATGACCATAACCAACAAGACTTAAGAAAGCCATTGCTAAAATTTCTTTAGGTTTATGATATTCTTTTGTACAAAGAAAGACATTACTAAAACTTCTTATTTTCTATCTGTGTTACATATGTTAAAACCATGTCATTTCTCTGAAACAGCTCACATGATTCAGGCCCTTATTCTTAGAACATATGTTAAGAACTGTCTATTTTTACATCCATAGAAATTCAGCATATGAAGTCATTGGTTTGGGGAGATACCTTTCTAATATGATGTCTTGAGTCAGAAGAGAATGGGCTAACAGGTCACAAGAGGGGATAATTATTTACATAATAATCCTGAGATAGCCCCGCTAAGAAATATACTGAAGTTAAACATCTCCGTTTTCATGACAGCAAGTTCCCCCCCAAAAAAAGTTTTTTGGCATCAATTTTACAATAGTCTTCTGAAAATACACACATGCTTCCAAACATATAGTTTATATAGGTGACCATTGAACAAAATGGGTTTGAACCGTGTGGTCACTAATATACAGAATTTTTTTCCAATAGTACAAAAAAGACACCTGCTCTGCCATGTTTATTTCAACCCAATGAAGAATTACAAAGATGTGAAATCAACTTAAATGACTATCAACTGACCAGTGGTTAAATATATATACATGATATGAGGGGGAACCCAAAACACCCAGAATTTATTTATAAAAAATTGCGTATTTATTCTTATATGTTTAAACTTCATTGCCTTCAAAATATTCTCTATTTGATGCAGTGCGCCTATAGAGATGCTTTTTCCACTACTCAAAATAGTTTTTGAACTCAACAATTTTGATGCCTTTTAGTGCTTCTGTCATTTTTTGTTTCGCTTCTTCTACATCAGCAAAACGTTTCCCTTTGAGAACTTTTTTCACCTGGAGAAATAAACAAACAAATAAACAAGCGAAAAAGTCTCTCAAAATGAGATCTAGTGAATAGGGAGAGTAAAGCAAGGAATTCATGTCATTTTTGGTCAAAAATTGCTGAACACTCAGTTTGGTATGGGCAGGTGTGCTCGTAAATCACCCAGCATGAAATGGGCGAAGTGTTGAAAGAACTAAAGAAAAAAAATAATTAACTGAAGCCAAAGGCAGCTTCTCACAACAATATAACTGATACACTGATGCTGATGGGTTCCTAGAACACTTGCCTGGTGGGAGTCGCCTGTACTACATGGGGCCTGCCTTCCAAAAGACAATTCCTTGGGGCGGGGGGAATCTCTATCTATCTATCTATCTATCTATCTATCTATCTATCTATCTATCTATCTATCTATCTATCTATATTGAAATAATGTCTTTTGCAGCAACTTGCATGGAACTGGATTCCATAATACTAGCTGAATTAATGCAGGAATGGAAACCAAATGCCTCATGTTCTCACTTACAAGTGGGAGCCAAGTTAAGGATCTGCAAAGGCATATACAATGGTATAATGGATATTGGAGACTCAGAAGGAGGAGGGTGGGAAGGGGGAGGGATAAAAAATCACCTATTGAGTACAGTGTGTACCAATGAGGGTGACAGGTACACTAAAGCCCTAACTTCTTCACTACTATACAAAGCAGCTAGGCAGCCCCGAACCTCTAAAGCTATTGACCTTTTTTTAAAAGGTACACCCAGTATGGCTGTCTCTCCTTCCATCCCTTCCACCTCTCCACGCTGACACTTAGTCAACTACTCCTTTTTCTCCTTTTCCTCAGTCTACTCAATGTGAAGGTGATGACTGCATATAAAGACCTTTATGATGATCTATTTCCACTTAATGATTAGTAAATACACTTACTCTTCCTTATGATTTTTAAATAATTTTTTTCTGTAGCTTAATGTAAGGATACAGTATATAATGCATATAACGTGAAATATGTGTTAATCGACTGTTTAGGTTATCAGCAAGGCTTCTGATCAACAGTAGTTTATTAGTAGTTAAATGTGGAGGATGATAGAAGTTTTATGAAGATGGTACACTGCACAGGAGTTAGCATCCTTAACTCCTGTGTGGTTCAAGGGCCAACTTTTTTTTCCTGGTTTGGCTAATCCTCTATTTCTTTTCTTTCTTTCTTTCTTTCTTTTAAAGATGTGGGCTACAATTCAGGGATAGGTATACAAATGGCCGTTATGCAGGTACCCTTATTCAGGAGGTGTGCCACCCCTTCCCTGGCAGTTCCCCACAAATGCCAATCCCTTTCTTATAGTATTATGAGAACCATTCAAGGTCCACATGTAAGTGAGAACCTGTGATACTCAGTTCTTTGTTTCTGTGATGGATCACTGAGTATTACAGATTCTAAGTCCATCCAAGTTGCTGTGAAATTCATAATTTTTCCTTCTTTACTGCATAATAGTCCATCATGCATATATACCACATTTTTTTATTCAGTCCTCTTTCAATGGGCAGCATGGTTGGTTCTGTTTTTGCTATTGTTGAATAATGCTGCAGTAAACATGCATTTACAGGTATCTTTTTTATAGAGTGCTCTGAGTTCCTCAGGGTATATTCCCAGAAGGGGGATTACAGGATCATATGAAACGTCGATTATTACATCTTTTAGGAATCACCAAACTGTTTTCAGAGAGCCTCCACCTACAACCACCGGGAGAGAAACACCTATTCTGTAAAAGGTACTGGGAAAACTGGCTGACCACATGCAGAAGATTAAAACAAGGCCCCTACCTATCACTGCACACAAAAAACAACTCTAAATGGATCAAACACCTGAATGTAAAACCTTAAACTATAAGAAACCCTTATGGAAATTGGAAATAGCAATCAATCCTGCTCAGAGCCCCAAGTGCCCATGCCATAAGAGATAAGATAGACACGTGGGACCTCATCAAACTGAAAAGCTTCTGTAAAGTCAAAGAAACCATCAAGAGAGTGGGAACACAGTTCACAGATTGGGGAAAAATATTTGCCAACTCTATACCTAACAAAGGCCTAACATCTAGGATGTACAAGGAACTCAAACGTGCAGGGGGAAAAAAACCCTTTACAAAGTGGGCAAAAGGTATGAATAGACACTTCTCCAAGGAAGACATACGAACAGCCAACAGCTACATGAAAAAATACTTAACCTCACTAATCATCAAAGAAACGTAAATGAAAACCACACTGAGATACCACCTAAATTCAGTCAGGATGGCCATCACCAATAACTCAAAAAACACAGATCCAGGAGAGGATGGAGGGAGAAGGGAACACTTCCATACTGTTGGTGGGAGTGTAAACTAATTCTTTTATAAAATGTTTTTTTAAAAATATAACTCTTCTTGTTATAATAATTTGATAAGCTGGCCAACGTAGAGCTTATCACAAATAAGATTTTTTAAATGCGTTTACTAAGTCGTTGCCATGAGAGCCTTTTAAAGATCTACATTGGGCAACCAAGGACCCCGGAAAACATTCAAGTGCAAGATGAAAAGGAGGTATGCTTGATCTCTATACCATGAGACTCGATCTTACTGGGAAAATTTTCTAAGGTACACAGTTGAGGCTAAATGATAGAATCCCTTTTTCTGAAAAAGAGAACTTTCTCCTCCTTTTGTGTGTATGAATATAAGCCATCTAAAATAATTTCAGGGGGAAAAAACACATAGGTACAAATGGATAACTAAATAACAAATACTCAGCAGTTACTCTTAATCTATAATCAAGAAATACTCTTTTATGGAATCCACAATCTTGCCAATTCATGACTTTTATGTCACATAGGTTGCTATGAGCAATCACCAGATTATGTAAAGAAAAACTGGGTAGTTCACGCAGCTGCTAAGTGTCTCAAGGGGATACATTTGGAGCAGAGGAAGAAAGCTAGGAGGGACAAAACTATAAATGTCTCCAACATAGCTGAGAAGAGGACAATAAAACATTATCAAAACGTTCTCAGGGCTTGGAGAAAAAGCGAAGTGATGGGGCCAAGTTAGTAGACGTGGAGTGAGGACATGGCCAGCTTTGTCTAAAACCTAAATATTAATTATGCGAAGCTAAGATTTAAAAACTCTGACATGGAGATGAGTGGTGAAGAAATGACACTTACTTGATTTAGATAGTTCTTCCTTGGCTATGCTAAACTAATAAATGAAATGTCAATTGTTTTTATAGGAAACATGCAGGTGATTCTAATTAAAGCCAAAATAGAAGCGAAGTCAAGAAAAGACGTACACAAGATTAGAAATGCAAAACATGACTTCTTATGAAAAATAGTAAAATGTGTTTGCATTTTAATTAAGTCCAATAATGGAAAGTAGCACTTTATGTTAACAACTTGACCTGCCAAAAGGAATTAACCTACTGATCGATCATTTTACTGTGTTTTTACTTTACAAACAGCCCATTAGTAAATGAATTAGCTATCCTTCTAGGTTATAGGTTTTGATTGGTTTATACGTTTTCTGAATTTGTGCAGTTAACATATTCATATTTAATAAGTCATTCTGCTACAGAGGATTTGATGGCATATAGTTTATTTTACCAAATTATTTTTACTTTCCTTTGTCTATAGTACCTACACAAATTTTATACAATTAAATTTGATTTTATGATAACACAGCTACCAGTAAAATTCTAGAAATACATAAAAGTATTTCATTAAATTATATGAATAATTCGAGTCCATTATTTCTGGATCCAAAATAATATTTTGTGAGATATAATCAACATATATGACTGTATATAAAATATGCACGTGTGTCTTACTCATGGCATAACACTTGATATTGGCACACTTTTTAGTTTTTGCTACTCTAGTGAGTATGGAGTGTTACCTCATTATAATTTTAAAATTGTTCTTCCTTGATTCCTCATGAAGTTATCTATAGATTCATGCAGTAATTTGTCATTTTTCAACATACCAGCTAACTTATTTTGCCTATTTTTCAGGTTGTTTATATTTTTCTCTTTGACTCACAGATGATCTCTAAAAATACATCAATACAAGAAATATTTATTGAGTTTCTACTATGTGCCAGGCATTGTTTTACACTCACTAGATATACCAGAAATTGATGTAGGCAAAATGTAAGTGCCCTCATAAACTTAAATTCCACTGCAGTGGAGCAGGGAGAGATCACTTAATAATAAATATCGCATATCAGATGGTGCTAAGTGGAAAAATAGACAAGGGAAAGCCGCTTGGGGAAGTTAGGGAAGTTGATGTTGCTTGCAGTTTAATGCATTCTGTTTAGGATTAATCTCACTGAGGAGGTATCACTTCACGGAAGTGACTTGAGAGATTGATTCATGAGACAATCTTTGGGGACAATATCCTGCAAACCCCAGTGATAACGTATATGCCCGGCACATTCAGTGTACATGAAGAAGTCAGCAAACAGAAATTAGTGAGTAATGGGAAGAGAGGTAGGTGATAAAGCCTGAGAGGCCATGGAGAGGCCAGATTGCACTGGACAGGTCAGAGCTTTGCAGTAAATTTGTCTTTTACCTTGTGAGAATGGGAGTCCCATGAGGTTTTGAGCAGAGTAATGTTGTAATCTGACCGTCTTCCCATTCTTTTTGCTACGTTGAGAAATATTGCAAGGAACTAGACAGGAATTAAAGAGACCAACCAGAAGGTGATGGAGAAATCTGAGGGAGAGAAGTTGGTTTATATGAGGGTGATAGTAGTGGCAATGATGAGAAACGGTAATAAACTGTATATATTTTGAAGGAATAGTGCTCTGTTGCAGAATAGTTCTCTGGGTGACCTTGGTTAAAGCCTGTTATCCCCACTTTCTTGTTTGTACTTCTCAATAATAATATGCTGGGAATGCAATGTAGAATATGCTGGGAATGCAATGTCCTCAGATTTGGAGGGAATGGGTTCTGTTCCAGCGCCCCACCCACTCTTCTGAAGCAAGATGTCCTTCAGTGCTTTAGCCCAGTGTCTCATGTGGCACTCAGGATATAAAACCCAGGTGAGCTGCTTTCTGGGGTCCCTCAGCAAGTGGAGCATTTCCCAACTAAACTCAATTCACTCCAGCAAGTTTTCCTGAGTCTTGGGGGACCTATTTACAATAAATGCTAGGCTTATGCAGTCACTTGCTATCTATCTGTAAATAGCAAACCTCTTTCCTGTAACTTGCTGTGTATGGGGGTATTCTGTTTCACCAGACTCAGAAATGTGGATAACAAGTACACAGTGAAACTGCTTCGCAAAATTGACATGGTGACAGTGTCCAGTCTGAGAGAACCATGGCTTACAGATAAAGTGGAATGGATTATCCCCTCACGAATGGGCACATGATGGAGATCTCAGCCTTAGGATGTTTTATGAGGAAGAAGTGATGAGGAGGCTGCATGGACAGAGGCAGTGAGAAAGGAATGTGGAAATGGAAATGTGGTGCTCAGTCTCCTGGTTGTTGGGAACTTATGTGATGGTCCATTCCTGGGGCTAGAGAGCTAAGAAGGTGGGTACTTAGACACATAATCCAGGCCTCCATAGAAATAGGGAGATGCACTATCTAAAAGACAGACGTGGAGCAAGGCTGGAGGAAACTTATGTTGGTTGGTATGTTTGTTTTATAAAGAGACATTGCAGCTCCAAACGTCTTGGACCGAATGATGCAGTTAAGAATAGAGTCACAATCTCTGGTTTCCCAATGGGGCCAGTGGTTCTACACTCCCATCAAGATAAAGGGGGAAAAGAAAGGAATTCAGATTTTTCTGGAGTTAAATACGAAAGCCCACATGACAATATTTTCATGTTCCCTTTGAAGAAAAATTAAATTAATGACATTGGGAGGTTTTGGGGACAAACACTGTAACCAAGATGCTTTTCTTGTGAATGGCACCATTTGGGACATACCAGATGCCGGGGATTATGGATTCTACCATTGAGTGCATTATTGGCATTGACATTTTGGCAACTTGTGGCACAGAACATCACTGCTGCAGAATTGTTCTCTGGGTGGCCTTGGACAATGCCTGTTATCCCCACTTTCTTGTTTGTACTTTTCAAGAATAACTGTAAAATATACTGGGAGTGCAATATTCAGCTAAAAATTTGAATCATAGCAGTAAGACATATTATCTTCACGCCCACTTGCCCCCTAAACTATCCTGCTCTCAGTGGGTTATTCAACAAAAACTGTACCATATGCTAAATGGAAAAGGATATTACTTGGTCAATTCGGGACTTGAAAAAACAGAAATGTTACAAGATATCTTGTCACAATGTAACAACCCAGCTAAGTTGGTCAAAAGGCCTTTGGGTCATAGAGACTGATACTGGACTATCACAGGCTGAATGCCAAAGTCAACTGGATAGGAAGTCAGTGAAATAGCCATGAGAGAGTCAAGCAAATATTGTAGGCACTGGTGTCACCCACTAATCTAGAGGAGACCAAACAGTTAGGATACCTTTGAGTACTAGAGACAGCCTGTGTCCCACCTGGGCCCCCCTGTTAAGGTGACCAACAAGGCTCCAAACTATGAAAGGTACCTTTTGCAGAAGCAGGTCTTGGAAGACATTCAACAAGCTGTGGCCCAGGCACTACTGTTGGTACCTCTAGAGCTTGTTGACCTGATAGAATTAGAGGTGGCCAAAATATCCATGCATGCTGATTGGAGTCTCTATAAAACATCACCACTGTGGTGTACCAGCCTCTCAGATTTTGGACATGTACGTAGCCCAAAGAAGCCACCAGATAAACTCCCGTTGTATAATAACTATTTGCTTGCTCTTGGCACTTGTGGAGACTGAATGTCCTATAGACAGAGGACCACACATGATGTTGCATCCTGAACAGCCCATTCTCATTTGGATACTCACAAATTCCACACACAAAAATCGAGCAGGATCAATAATCAGTACTCCATTATCAAGTAAAAATGATACATTCAAGATCAGAGTCAGCTGAAACTCCAAGGGGCCAGTAGGTTCCATCAACAAATGGCCCCTGTAGGGAATTTTTTGGCTTCTTCTGTAGTGCTTTCTGGGGTCCAATATTCAGAAATGTGCCTAGTGATGATATGGCATGGTTACTGACAGCTCTGCAAAACAGCAAGCAGTGGAGTCCACTGAGTTGTGGCCACCATCCAGCCACTAGATAGCCTTGATTGAGACTGAACAATCATCCAATGGACCAAAATGCATGCAGTGGTGATGATCATGCACCTTCAGTTGGGTGTGATGTGTGAGAGACAGCAATCAAAGATTACTACAGAGTATTTTCTTCAAAAACTGAAAGGATGGAGTTGCCACTACCAAGGGTGGTGATTTGCACGTAGACACAATTTTGGAGAGGAAGTAGAGATCAAGAGTTGGTTTGTAGACATATTAATTCGAAATGGTCATTAATCATGAGTGAAGATATCAATAAGTAGTTTGAAGTTCAGGGGAGACTTTAAGACTGAAAATATGTTTCTGGGAGTTGTCAGAATACAAATATTACTCCAAGTCATTGACACCAGGTAAAATAACCAGAGAAGTAAATGTAGATAGGGAAGACATCTAAGCATTAACCCCTGAAGTGCTCCAACTAGTATTAGATTTTGTGGAGAGTTTAGAGAGATGAGGAAGGTAGCAAGAAAACATTATTTTATATACGTTGTGACAATTTTTATGACTTTTTAATTTACATTTTTAAGTCACTTTTAATTGATTCTGTAATAATTGTGATGTGACAAATTATGTTATTAGTTTTCCCTAATAACTTCTCTCTTCAGAATTGTTTATGAAAAGACTTGCATTTTTCTCTACCTGAAATGTCAGATCTGGCCAGAGGAACATGTATATGAAAATGTGATATTTCTGAAATCTGCAATTTGTCTCATATATCAACTTATCTATTTTTGTTCCAATAATGCATATTCTTAAGTACATTAGGTTTATTAATCTTGATATCAAATAAAAAACATTTTCTCATATTATTTTTTTTTGTCTGTCTTGGCTATATTTTACTGTCTGCATTTGCACATATATTTTAAAATCAGCTATTCAAGTTCCGTAAAAAATTACTTGTTTTTTCTGAAATATGTTGAATTTATAAAATTTTTTATGAGAACTGACATCTAAAAACATATTTCTGATATGTTTTTAAAACTTTCAGTTTTTTCAAAATAAACTTTTGCATGTCTTTTAATATATTTATGTCCAGGTCATTTTTGATTGATTTTGAGGGTGGTAAATTTTAACTTTACATGACTAATTTTCTAAGTTGAAGATATTACAAAATTCTATTTGAGATGTTCTGTGTGTTCAATTGTATTATCAGTTATCATATCTATTCTTCCTTTTCAATTATCACACATTTTATTACTTTTCTTATTTTCAGCCTGACTGAGATTTTAATAAATACAGAAAAGAAGTGATAATGTGGCACATCTTTTCGTATTTTTTATGTTAAAAGTGATGCTTTCAACATTTTAATATTATGTATGTTTCCTGGAGGTTTCTGAAGATGCTTGTTATCCAATTATATCTTATCTATCAAAATTTTGCTGTGAGTTTTTATCACAAATGGATGTAGAACTTATTGTACTTTTTCTAAGTCTATTGAGATGATTTCAGTTTTGTTCTACCAAAATATAAAATGGATTGTCTTGATCTTTGTTTCAACATTGTCGGTCAGTAGTAAACCAGTGACTTTTTTTTTCTTTTTGAGTTGGAGTCTCACTCTGTCACCCAGACTGGAGTGCAGTGGCCGCTCCCGGCCACCGCAGCCTCGACCTGCTGGGCTCCGGCGATCCTTCCACCTCAGCCTTCCCAGTAGGTGGAATTACAGGCATGCGCTACCACGCCCGGCTGATTTTTTGATTTATTGTAGAGATGAGGTCTTGCTGCCCAGGCAGGTCTCAAACCCGTGGGCTCAGGCAATCCACTCACCTCAGCCTCCCAAAGGCGTGGGATTACAGGCTGAGCCACCGAGCCCGGCAGTGATTTCTGATGTATTAATTTTTGTACATTATTTGGTTTAATTTTTAAAATATTTAATTTCATTTGTTATTAAAATTTGTAGTTCAATCTTTTATGAAACCATAATTTTGGCATGGTTTTATTTCTTTTTAAGGCTAGGATCTGGCAAGAGAACCCCTTAAGTTTGCTTATCTTTCTATTATGACTTTCATTGTGTTATCAATAAGAATTCTGATGAAGAGGTCCAAGGTGAGAACTGCATAGGACCATTCAAGAAGTATCCATCCCTTTTCTTGAAATTTTTTTTTTTTTTACATAAAACTGGTTTCATTTTCTTATTTCTCCTGCTGCTGGTAATAATTTTAAGCAAATAAATATAGAGATAAGCTGAGGTGTGGGGATATATATTTGCTGGCTATTAGAAGAGGGTTGTTCTGTGACATCTGCACACACACATCTTCTTTTTAAAAAAGTCATAATGACACTAAAAGTCATCTTCTTTTTAAAAAAGTTATAATGACACTAAAAGCACCAATTTCACCGAAATTTTAAAGCTTATGTTTTTGCAACCATTTGTTACACACAAAAAAAGATTTTCTATTCTTGAGTTTTACAGTCAGGGAAAATAGAATGTGTTTGAATCTTTGAAAATCACAAATGCCTCAAAAAGTTTTCTCTTTCATGCTCTGACTTTGTGGACTTCCTAGCACATTATCTGTTGCCCACAGGGATTTCATGTAATACATTGTGAGAAGAGAGTACTAGTTATTTTCTCTTTCCTGCTTTCTCTTCGATTCCTCCAATTTTCTATATCAATTTTTCTCACTCTTCTCTTTTAAGTCAAAAGCTAAAGGAAATTGCTCAAACATCACACAGCAGGTGAAAAACTGAAATAATTAGCAGAAGTGTAATTTCTGGCTGAGCTGTGACTTGACCATGGGAGATTATTTAGGGTTACATGGATAGCCTAGAAACTCATATTTGGTACACAACTCTTTAAATTGAATTACAGGTTTATTTGCTATTTGTTATCACCCTTTTGTGTGCTACAAAAACTTGACATAGGCCTGTTGAGAATCATTTAGTGAGTGTTTATAGTAACAGCAAATGAGTCACAATTTTTCCTTTTGCAGTTGTTCAACTGTCACATTTTTATTACAACTTCATCTGCTCTACCCCAGAGAAAGTTGCTTTTTGTTGATGTTATTTGCTGTTATTTGCACATACAGATGAGTAACTTTGTGTCTGTTCAGGTCAGCCATGGGGAGTTCTGTTTCTCGAGGATGTCCTAGAGAAATTGATGAAACAATATTATTTCTCACTATGGAAGAGGAAAAAAATTCTACCACTGAATTTTATCGTATTTCTGTGACCAATACTGAATGGCATAAATCAGAAATTTATTGTTTAATCACATCTTATCCACTCTAAGGGAGTCTTCATACTCATTGTTTAGATAAAGAAAACAATAATAGTTGCAATCCAATGAAAATGAATTGAATATCCCCACATGATACTGCAAACCTAGCATTTGTTTTTGCAATAAACAACCCACATGGACTTTGGAACTTATCTAGAAATATGCCAGGTCTATAAATAATTTCATTTCAAAATGATATATTTGAAGTTTTACAAATATTTTGCCTATATGTTTATTTTTGTAGAATAACTCATCTGATTTGTACATTATTAAAATCCTATTGTAGTAAGCATCAATTGTACTTTTTGTGATATTCTAGTATCAATATTGTTTTTGTTGCAATGGTTTATTGTCAATTTTTACTGAACACATTTTGCTCCTGTAGATTGAACTATCTTATACTTTTGTCTTCTAACTCACCACCTTCACTTACCACTTCTGCTTCTTTGGCTTTGCGGTGAACATTCCCAGATTTGCAGTTTAGCAAATTGATGTTCACAAAATGAAATTACAAAAGTTAAAAATGCTTTTCAAGAAAGAATCTAAAATTACTGTGGAATGGCAACAGTCAACAAATCTCAGTAAACACTGTTACAATCTCTCTTTCATTTTGCATTTTACTTTCTTTCTTTCTTTTTTTTTTTTTTTGAGTTGGAGTCTCACTGTCGCTCAGACTGGAGTGCAATGGCTTCCCGGCCACTGCAGCCTCGACCTGCTGGGCTCCAGCGATCCTTCCGCCTCAGCCTTCCAAGTAG
>NW_007257423.1:25847-26515 GCF_000164805.1 Carlito syrichta | reverse complement strand
CCTGCCCAGGCGGGTCTTGAACCCGCGGGCTCAGGCAATCCACTCACCTCAGCCTCCCAAAGGCGTGGGATTACAGGCTGAGCCACCGAGAAAAGGAAAGTATATAAAAAAATCCCAACATTTCCTAATATTAACCTCTAGTAATTTACTGACTAGGTAACTGGAGGTTTAAAGACTCCTATTTTACTTTCAAAACTGGCATTTGGAAACTTGCTACCTCTTTCTGTCCACACTTAATTAGGAGTCTTTAAACCTCCAGTTACCCAGTCAGTAAATTCCTAGAGGTTAATATTAGAAAATGTTTTTTTTTAATATACTTTCCTTTTCTTTCTTCCTGTTCTTTGCCATTTTATTTTTAATTGGCACAATACTTTTCTGAACACATTTTGGCAAGATCTAATGCATATTTCAAAAGAGAACAAATATATTACCCTAACAATCTGAATTCTCAAAAGTTTTTCAAAGAAAATAAAACTCAACTATGCCCATTAAAAGTGGTTTATATTAGCTCTTTCTGCCTCCCCAGCACTCACCACAGAAAAAACAATTGAAATATTGGTATATATATATATATAATTTTTATTTATTTATTTTGAGTTGGAGTCTCACTGTCGCCCAGAGTGGAGTGCAGTGGCCACTCCCGGCCACCGCAGCCTCGACCTGCTGGG